>NW_027070181.1:56164-80472 GCF_002906115.3 Quercus suber
GGGAGAGAGAGAGAGAGAGAGAGAGAGAGAGAGAGAGAGAGAGAGAGAGAGAGAGAGAGAGAGAGAGAGAGTAACGAATTAAGTTATGAAACAATCACATTAAACTTAAGAAGGTTGGGTAAGATGGCATGTCCTCCGACTTGGTTATAATTTGTAATTAAACTTTGTTCTTGTTTCCATTTCATTTTTTTTTTTTTTTTTAAACTTTTGTGCATATGAATTTATTAATGTTTGTGCAACAAGTTTTTGCCTATTGAGAGGTGAGCCTTACCCCTGCTAGTTAATGTTGTTTTTGTGGCTAGAAAAAAAGAGCTCGACAGGTGGAAAAGCAGGAAAGGTAGAAGAACGTGAACGCAAAGAATTACTATTCCCGGAAATGGAGCCTGACAAGTTGTTCGAAGACCAAGAGTTGATTTTGAGCATTCCAGCCCTAGCCTTGGAAGAAATGGAACCTGAGAAGCGGCCCGAGTGTTGTATCTACAAGGTTCCCCAGAAACTCCGTAAGGTAAAAGAAGAAGCCTACACTCCAAGGCTAATTTCAATAGGCCCTTATCATTATGGCCAAGAAAATTTGAAGAAGATGGAAGATTTGAAAGTGAGGTATTTCATTGAAGCCGTTAATCGGACTAAGAAGAACCTGGATGATTTTACAACATGCATCCGAAAAATCAAATACAAGAAGATCCTTCATTGTTATGCAGAGGTCAATGACATGAACGAGGACGATTTCATGCAAATGATCCTTTTGGATTCTATTTTTATCATTGAACAGTTTTGGAGGACTACTAAAAACCTGCCATTGAGCCCACCAGCAATGACTACCATTTCCCGAAAGTGTGAATGGAATTTATTGGATGCATGTGTAATAACTTGCCAAAAAGAAACAAAAGAAGATGTCCCAGAAAAGAAAAACCCAAAAGAAGACAACCATGAAAAGGAAAACCCATTGCGAAGCTATAATATTATGCAGGACTTGATATTACTTGAGAATCAGGTTCCATTTTTTGTTCTGGAGGAATTATACGATTTTGCCTATAGTGACCTTTCTATGGACCAGCAAAATGAGGATAATTCCTTTCTTAAGCTTGTCCATGCATACTTTTTCCATTTTTGGAAAAGTTCCGGTTTAGTTCACCATTCTGATTATAAAAGGATATTCTCTAGTAAGAAGAAGATAGTCAAACATTTTACTGATTTCATAAGATATTTTCTCCTTCCACATAATCTAACATGTGGAAGTACTTTTGAACGTGTACCTTGTGCAACCAAGCTGTCTGAGGCAGGAGTGGATTTCAAAGGGTCCAGAGCAGGACAATTCGAGAATGAAAGCTTACTTGACATTCAATTTCGAAAGAGTGCCTTACTGAAAATTTGTCCATTTTTAAACATGTCATGGCTCTTCAGTTGCTTTCCTTGCTTCAAATGCTTGGAGATCATGCAACCTGTCTTGGAACTCAAATCCTTTATAATAAAGGATGCAACTGAATGTGTTGTTCGAAACCTCATGGCCTTAGAGCAGTGTCATTATCCATGGGAAGCTTACGTATGTAATTATATTGTATTGTTGGATCATCTTATCAACACTGCAGCAGATGTGGATCTACTGGTTGAGAAAAACGTTATCGTTAACTGGCTAGGCAACAATAAGGCAGTGGCAATTCTGATCAACGGCCTTTGCCAGCAAATTGTAGAAGGTAATTCTTGTTACTTTGAACTCAATAAAAAGATTAACGATCACTATAGCAGCCGTTGGAGCAAACTCATGGCATCCTTTACAAATCTATATTTCAAAGATTTTTGGAGAGGGACAGCAACTGTTGTTGGAATCATGGTCCTTTTTTTCGCTTTCTGGAATTTCCTTAGGCCTTTTGTCTTTCACACTTGAACATCTGTGTGCTTCAGTGTTTGTTGGAGACTTGGTGCTTTGCTTCTGCTTATTTAGATACATTCTGAACTTTGTAATAATGCTTTGCTTCTAGCTTAGCAAATGTTTTGTTATAAGTTTGTGATGTTTCCACATCTATAAACTGGTGTGGTGAGTTTGTATTTTAGCAAATAAAGTTATATGCTATGTTAATGAATCTTGCGATCACAACATGCATCTACGCAAATATCATTGTTCTTGTTTTGCTCCAAAAATATTTTATTTCTGTTAACGTGTAATAGGCTGTGGGCTTTAGGCCTAGCTTGTTTACTTGTATAGAACACATACTTGTACTACACACTCTGCCTCCAATATAAAGGTATCCATGCATATTTTATTACTTGAGAAATATAATACATTCATTCTGTAATTCTAACATGGTATTAGAGCATCTTTATCAGGTGTGCCATATGTGCCAAATGTTAAATATTTGGCACATTTGGCACACCAAGCATCAGTTGACCCCATTTATCAGATGTGGCATATCCCAAATTTTTTGCAACATTGAACAGTACCGTGACAAATTTGCCACGGTACGGATGCGTGTGGCAAAATTTTTTTTCTTTTTTTATTCCTCTCTCTCTTCTCTCTCCGTCATTCTCTCTTCTCTCTCTGTCATTCTCACCTTTCTCACCTCAATCCTCTCCTCTCTCTCTCACCCCAATCCTCATCACTGCTCTTCCACGCCCACGCCCACGCCCACGCCAACGCCAACGTCTACGCCGATGCCGACGATCACTTCCACGCCGACGCCGACGCCGATTTCTCTCTAGCAATGGTTTTTCTGTTTTTTTTTTTTTTTTTTTTTTTTTTTTTTTTGGCTGTGTTTTGATGGGTTCGGTTCCGACGGAGGTGGGTGGGTTCGGATGGGCTAGGCAATGACGATGACGGCGATGAAGATGGTCGTTTGGAGTCTGGGTTGACTTGGAAGTGGGTGTGGGTGAGGGTGTGGAGGCGGTGGGTTTGTCGGGATTTGTGGTTGAGGTGGTGGTGGGGCTTCCGATCTGGTTTTGGTGGGCTATGGGTTGTGGGTCAAGGTTTTGGGTCGGCGGCATTGTGGGTTGAGGTTGTTGATTTCCGATTGTGAGTTTGTTTGTTGATTTCCGATTTGTTGTTTGTTCCGATTTGTTGTTGTTGATCAGGGAGTTCCGATGCAGTTGTTTGTTATTTGGTTGATCAGGGAGTTCCCATGGGTTTTTGGTTTTTTGTTGTTGTTGTTGTTGTTGTTGTTCTGATTTGTTCCGATGGTTTGTGGCTGCCACGGTGGTGGCTGCGGCGGCGGCGGCGGCGGCGGTGGCAGCAGTGTGTGGTTGTTGTGGTTGTTATTTATTGGGTTAGATATATTATTTATTAGGTTGTTTATATTATTTTATTGTGTAAGAAATATTATTTTAATATATAGAATTGTAGTATAAAACATCTGATAAATGGAATGTTGTAAAATAATGTGGTAAAATAATAAAGTAGGGTTTTAGTGTGGCAAAATGGCATAATTTTTGCCACATCTGATGCGGATGCTCTTAGAGTCATTGCTATAATTTTATTGTGTTTTGCAGTCTTGTCCTTGTTGGTATTTTCCGCTGCCTTAACTTCTACAGTTAGTAAACCTTTTTAGTGCCCTTTCTTGACTACTTCGCCACCATCATAGGTTCTCAAGGTTGAATCTCCACTGCCAAAAGCTTGCTCTCCACCGCCAAGACCTTTGCCTTTGTCAGATATTTCACATCGGAGCTCCAATTAGGACATAAGAAATATCATTGTGTAGATTTTCAACCACTCTACACAATGCCACCAAAATCATCACCATCTGATCATCCATGTACCATCACGCACCAGTCAAAGTTTCAGCAAAATTCTTCCACGCATCTCACGCGCCACAAGGGTTGCTCCGATCCAATCATTGCCATCATTGTCGAGATTGTCTTTCTCCGATCTACATCGTCGAAAGAGAATTGACCTCATTGAACATGTCACGCATCGCTAGAATTTTTTGCAGCGTCATTTACGCACCTCAGCGCTACACATGCCTCCTCTGCTGGTCGTTGATGTCATCTGTGATGTCATACTGCCATGTCACCTACCACATCAGCCTTAAATGACGTCATCGACACGTGCATAGTCTCCTGCTTACATCACATTGATGTCATCTGCTTATGTCAACGCCACATCAATTGCTGACATCATCACGCCTATGTCATCCATTGATATGTTGCATCAGCTATCGTTGACTTCGACTGTTGACTTTAACCAATGTTGACAGTTGACTTTTTGCCAGGTTTGACTTTTTGTAGTCCAGGTGCTCCTTACCCAGTTTTTCGTGTAGATTTCATTTTGTAATCCATTTTTTCATATTTTGCTCCTAAATGAAAAATAAGGACAGGTCTTCTTCTTATTACAACAATCATTGCCAACAATCCAGCAAACGTTTTTTCAAATTTTGTAAACGTCTTGGCCATACTATTGAGACTTGCTATCATCGCAACAAATCAACTGTTTCCATTTTTGCTGTTACTATTGCTAACACTAAGAGCATCCAACTAATGGCTCCCGTCTCCTCACATTCCAAGTCTTCTAGATCTACTATCACCATTTCCACAGTTGACCTTCAAAATATCATCGCTAATACCATTCGTATGGTTGGTAATGCATCTTATTCCTCTTCTCTCTCTGTTTAATCTAGTATGTCTTCTTCCTCTTGGCTTATGGATTTTTCTTGTTGCAACCACATGACACCTCACTTATTCTTATTTTCTCAACTTGATCCTGTATCACACTCTCTTAATATTCGCATAACAAATGGTTCCACAATGTTTGGTCATAATATAGGTTCTATCTCGACCTCCAACCTCGGTTCTTAGGGTTTTTAATGTTCCTAACATTTCTTACAATTTTATTTTTTGTGGGACAATTAGCCAAGTTAAGTTATCGCATTACCTTTGATTATTCTAGATGTATTGTGTAAGATTCGAGGATAGGATAAGAGCATGGGATCGGTCCCAGAGTTGGGCATATGTTTCCTGTGGACAACTTTCGTCTTCCACTTGTTGTTCTTGTTTTCATTGCTGCTGCAGTTTCTTATATTCCTTCCATTACACTTTGACATGCCTGACTTGGTCATACATCTTCCTCTCGAGTACAACACTTGGCTTCTAGAGGTTTATTAGGTTTAGTGTCAACAGAAAATTTTGATTATGTTTCATGTCAGTTAGCAAAACAACCAGCTTTACCTTTCAGTACTAATGAATCAATGTCCACTAATATCTTTGACCTAATTCATTCTGATGTCTGGGAGCCTTCCTCTGTCTCTAGTATTGGTGGATCTCGATATTTTGTTGTCTTTGTTGATAATTATTCCCATTATAGCTAGATTTCTCATATGAAACATCATTCTAAATTATTGCAAGTATATTATAATTTTGCAAAAATGGTTAAACTAAATTTTCCAAATGTATCAAAATTTTTGATCTGATAATGCTCTTAAATGCACTTAATATGCTTTCCAAACTATTTTGTAAGTACAACTATAATTTTGCATGCTTTCCACAAAGAAGCTAATTCAAAAGCACACTTACTTTTAGAGGTGATATTAATCTCTCTTTTTTTAAGTTTCATGTATAACATGTATAAGATTATCAAAAAAAAAAAAAATAATAAAATAAAATAAAATAAAATAAAATGTATAACATGTATAAGTATTTTTTTCATTCTTTTGTGAAATTAATTATCAAAGTAATAGACCATCAGAACTGATTATAGGATTCTAAATATATTTGCTTATAAAGTATGATTGAGTTTTTTTATTTTTATTTTTTTCCTCTGTTTTTATGTGAAAAAAAAAAAATACGGGTTATTCTGGGCTGACCTAAACTGTCAAAGTTCAAGTAAGAGACATAGGATCAACAACCCATTTTAGTCTAAAGTTCTTTTATTTGAAACTTTAGAGGGGATATAAATTTTCTTGATTGGCAATCTCTTGTAATGTTTCTACCAAGATTCAATTATAGCATCCTAGGCTCTTAGCAATAAAAATAAAATTATTGTATTAGAATTCAAAATTTATTTGTTTACTTTTCCTTCGTTTTCTTATTTACCAAACAAAATTTTGTTTTTTTAATTATATATATATTTTAAATTATTAAATTAAAGTGGTCACCATACACTGAGGGATCAACAACTTTAAATTGAAAGTAGAAGTGGTCCATTTGAAATTGAATCAAATCCCAAGCAATTTTTTTGAAAACTCACTTGGTGTATAAAACACTTGTGAATGTTCAGATCTCCAAAAACAAATTTTCCAATACAAGCTTATATTCAAAAAATATATGTGCAAAAATGAAATATAAGCAATACCCACATTAGCAAACTACTCTAAGCCATTAATTAATCACAACTAGCAGAAATTAAAATCTAAGAGTAAGGGAAAGAGAGATGCAGACACAAGATAATACTGGCAAGTGTTATCAAAGAGAAAACCGAAGAACTCGGGGAAAAACTTTTCCGCCGCCCTCCAAGTGGTAAATGATCCACTAGAAAATCAGTTGGGATATATGAATAGCAATAGGCCCTTTAAGCCTAAACTACCCAACGCACCTAAGCTCTCCAAGCTTCTTGCTCCAGCAAGGTTATGTTGAATGGTGTCTTCTCTAACTTTCCAGATCCCGCAATTAGCCTATTGCATCAACCAATATGAATTGGTTCTCTCTTGAATTGCTTGCCAAACACCAATAACCTTCTCACTACTCTGAATTTGGTGAGGTAAGGATTTGGTTTATGATCCTTTCATGGGTATGACAATAGAGACGGTGAGAGTAGAGGAATTTGGAGAATCAAGTGTATAAGATTATGGATAAATCAATCTTATTTTTTTCTAAGATTTCTCTCTCGAAATTCTCTCTAGAAGCTCTCTACATTTTTTGGGTATTAGGATATTTATAGTAAGGTATGAGATGGAATGTGAAAAGTCACCTTTCAGCAAAATAGGTTGCATTGGCGAGTCACTCACTACTAGGATGAGTTGCGAGTTCCAATTGGCAGTTACTAGACTAGGCCAGACTGCACTTTTTGTCTAGTAGTGATCCAGTTAGCCTGACTTTTCATCTTCCTGCATGTTTCACACGTGTACTTCATTTTGGCGAGTCACCACTCGCAAGTTAGTCACAAGTCTAGCCGCGAGTCACCTTTTTGTTACACACTCTTGATCAAATCTTCACACTCTCTCACACACAATTCTTACATTATTCCCTCCTAAATACAGGATTTCTAAATGCTAAATTACAACCAAATTTAGCACGAAATAAAGCCAACACATAGTTAAATAAATTCAACTTTACACTTTTTGTATTCCGCCAAAAAATAGAAGTTTTTCCATTGTCTATCCCAAAAAAAAAAAAAAAAAAAAAGGTTTACATTAGTCACAAATATCAAAATTATTCAAAGGATGAAATTTTTCCTTATTTTTTTTTCCATTTTGTCTTAATATTGATTTAAAGGTCTAAACCTGAGCGCTTTGCCTGGAAACTGGCAAGACTGATATTCCAAAAGCCTGATGAAAAGCAATTTGGACCATATCCATTTAAGGAAAAAAGACATTTACTAGACATACAACTCAAGAAACCCAGGGTAATTTGTCCAACCACCAATAGCTCATGTCTCAAGCATTGCTTCAAAAGCTTTTTGTCCTTCAAATCAAATGTTTGCAAACTCGCTTGGTGGTCCCACAGTTTGTGGTAGAGGACGGAACCGAAGAACTTTTCTAAAATCTCATGGCCCTAGAGCAGTGTCATTATCCATTTGAAGTTTACATATGCAATTATATTTTGCTATTGGACTGTCTTATCAACAGTGAAGAAGACGTGGAGTTGCTCGTTGACAAAAGGATTAAGTCAACTTGTTGGGCAGCAGTGAAGCGGTTGCTCGTATGGTTAACAACCTTTGCCTTGAAATTATTGAAACAAAATCATGTTACCTTCATATCGCTGATGATCTTAATAAGCTCTCGACAGCCCTTGGAACCAAAATATGGCATCCTTGAGAAATGTATATTTCTGGGATGTTTGGAGAGGCATGGCAACTGTTGTTGGGGTCGTGGTCCTAGTTATAACTATCTTTAATTTCCTTAGGCCTTTTGTCTTCAAGAATACTTGAATTTCTTCATTGTGATATTTTCATATTTGTTGGAAGTTTGGTATTGTAGCAGTTGTCATCGAAATCGTCAATATGCTCGGTTTGTAATATCCTTTCCTTTCTTTTCTAAATAAAATGTGAAATAAAGTTGTATGTTTTAATTTGTTCCCTAATAAAAGAGTTACATCCCTTCTATTTCAATTTAAGGGCAGATTGTATTACATAATTGCATTCTTTCTTGTGCTGGTAATGGGTGTAGAAAATTTCCTTACAATAAGATTAAATTTAATATCGTTCGAAACTGAAAATGAGCGCCACAAAGTGGGCATGCATGACCCTCGGTGTAACTCCCAAGCGTAACTTAATGGAGTACTGCCTTAGGTTGTTACCCGTCCCCACTTAGAAATTAATCGGTTTGTGATTATGTACATCCCGCTAGTGATACCCAACATATATAGAACGAATTCAAAATTGTCTCGGTGTGCTTACAGAGTGTTGGTGAGGCTCTTAAGCTGTACGTATAATTTGTATTACTCTAAAAGTATATATGCAACACCATCGATAAACAAATTTGATTGTATGTTTTTCAAGTTGGAACAAAAAACAAGTTTGATTTGCTAGTCTATGCGGAGACTAACTTTGGACAACATAGAACAACCTAGAAGCTTCTATGAGACCACCGGTTCAATCTTAGAGAGAGGGACGCGGAAAAACCGAATATTAAATTTATGCTAGAGATCTCTGTCTCTAACAAATATGAGCTTGGTATAAAGGCTCGAGCTCCTGTTTTCACCCTCCCATAATTCGGTGTCACAATTTTTTGACACACAAAATCACAATCTATTAAAACCATGTTCAACTTCAACCCATGTATTCCGAAGGAAAATACCTTAAATCCATTACACTAAATTTCTCAAATAAATTCAAACATCTAGTTCAACTAATGAAATACAAACAGTGTTATCGCTTTCAAGAACTATTAAATTCAGGGCTAAAATTCAATTACACTCCCTAAACTTTTATGAATTGCACTTGTTGTGAAATTGCCTCAAATTCCTATTGTGACTTGGAAAGCTAATTGAGTTTTCTAGTTGAAGAAGGATTAATTTGGTTGTTTGTGTGTGTGTGTGTGTGTGTGTATATATATATATATATATGGATTTCCTTGTAGTGGAAAAAAGAAGCTATTCCTTAGAATGGAATGTAGTATATTCCTTGTCAAAGAAGTAATGTATTTTTGTCTACCGTGGAATTGGAATTGAAGACTGTTAAGTTCTAAAGATTTAGGATTTTATGTATTTAGAACTCTAATTTGTATTGTTGGCAAACCATGATCAAAACAGGTTATTTAGTCTTGTTTAGACTTGCTCAAAGTTGGGTCTTTCATGTAAAGTTGGAATCGAGTGGCTTCAGATGCATTGGTGCATTTCGGCCTGGCTCGATCGATCGAAGGAAAGGCTCGATCGATCGAATCTCGGGCAGAATGTTTTTCTACAGAATATTCCAGCTCAACCCTAACTCATTAAACGTTTTGGGTTTTCTATTTTTACCCTAGGTATATAAAGAAAAACCCTAGCCACGTTTTTAGAGTTGCTCCAGTTGTATTGTTGCTCATACATTGCTGTTTTGTGTAAATCTCTTGTGAGATCTAGAGGAGCTTTCCTTTACACAAAACTTAGGGTTTTCAAGATAGAGATTACTTCAACATCTTGATGATCAACTCGGTTGCTACCATTGAAACTTAAAGAATATCAAGCGTGGATGCTTGTAGCTGATTGGAGAATCCAAGAAAGAAGGAGTCCGTGGATTCGGAGCTTGCACGTGGTCGTGTCAGTAAGTTCTACTGGTGGGTAGTATTAGGAAGTCAAGCGGGAAGCTTGTAAGTCCTTTTGTATGAACTTCGATTCTTTCATAGTGGATTCAGGTTTACCTTGAGGATAGCTAGGTCAAATCCTCCCTAGGTTTTTACCGTGTGGTTTCCTAGGTGATCATATCATTGTGTCTTTTATTTTTCCGCTGCTTTATATTCTTGATATGATTGTTAGATTGTTTTAATCTAAAATTGAATAATTTGACTAAGTAACAACTTGGCTAATTAACTAGACTAACCAATCTAGTTGTTTTAAGGGGTCTAAAACCGTTCACAGACATTTTAAAGGATTTGATGGCTTTGCTTAAAGGCCCTCCACTATGTGGAGAGAGGAGAGGGTCTCAAAAATGAGTGTGTGAAGTTCAATATGTGTATAAAACACCCTTGAACGTTTAGACCCCAAATTATAAATTATCAATTCAAACTTATAATCAAATAATTAATGTGCAGAACATGAACATAAGTCAATCACAGAATTGATAACTAATCTAAGCCAAATATAAACACATCCACAGCAGTAAATATAAAGCAAAGATAAAAGGAAGGAAGATGCAAACACACGAACAACACACGATGTGTTATCGAAGAGGAAACCGAAGTCCTCGATGTAAAACCTCTCCGCCGCCCTCCAAGCGGTCAAATAATCCACTAAAGAGTGTAGTTGGGATACATGAACAGCAGAAGACCCTCCAAACTTAATCTACCCAAGTACCTAAGCCCTCTAAGTTTCTTGCTCCAACGAGGTTACGCCAAACCTATTTCTTCTTTAACTGCTCGGATTCCGCTACTATACCATAGCATTTACCAATGTATATTGGTTCCTTCCAAACTACTTCCCAACAGCACCAAATAAACCTTCTCATAGACGTGGGTGTGGTGAGATAAGAATTTGGCTAAAGGCCTCTCAAGAATGTAATAATGGAGAGGAAGAGAGAAGAGGAATTTGTAGAGTCTCTAAGGTAAAGATTGGGGATGAGGCAATCTTGTTTTTCTCTAGGATTTCTCTCACAAAATTCTCTCTGGAAGCTCTCTACATTTCGTAGGTATAAGGGTCTATATATAGTGGGGTGAGAAAGGAATGTGAAGAGTCAGTTTTTCCCAAACAGTGCTGATTAGCGGCTTGGCCTCGCGACTGGTCTGAGTCGCAAGTTCAAGCCGCAAGATAACGGCCTGGCCAGCCTGGGACTTTTGTCTTGTAGTGCGACAGCTGGCGCGACCCTTCAGCTCCCTTGTGTGCATCTCACGTGCCTGCAATTGGCAGCTTGCCAGTCGTGAGTCAGCCGCAAGTCCTAGCCGCGAATCTCTGCCTTCTTGCACATACTTGAGCTTTTCTTCACATCTTCTCATACACTACCATTACAATAATCCCACCTAAATACAGGGTTACTAAGTGCTTAAATTACAAGCAAATTGGCACGGAATAAAGCCAACAAGATGGTTGATTAAATTCAACCTTACAGCGTGAAACTAAGAGAGAAAAAAGTTAATTTCACTTGGAATGTAGCACAAGAAGAGAGACAACAAGGTTTGAGTTTTTTCTACAAACGTTTTGTGTAACACATAAATCAAGGGGAATTTGTGAGGCTTGGATTGATGTTGCAAACCAAGAAACAAGAAAGAGGCTTGGGTCAGCGTGAGAGCAAAGAAAAGAAACGAGTTTTTTTTTTAGCCAGACATATACAATGGAAATAAATTTTAAGATTTTCTCTCGAGATAGGTTTTTTGGGGTGCTACAACAATGGAAAGATGTTGTATCCCAAGATAAGTGAATATCTTAGGAGTTTGTATTATTTCCTAGAGAGTAGATATATTGTATTTGGTGTGGATCTCAACTTAGAATTAAACTTGAGAAGGTAATGTAATTTGTTTTATAACAATGGATTTGTTTGGAATTTGTCATTTAGTTTTTCCTTTCAAGGAGGAAGGGATTTCCACATAATATTTAGTGTTTATGTATGTGATTGATATCTTAACCTGGTAATATTAGTGATAATATTTTTTTTAGTGATTGATTAAAATTGTTAATTGATTTTCTAAATTCATGTAAGAGTAGATTGAATCCTAACAAGTATCAGAGCTTAATTGATTTATTGGATGATTTCCTGTGTGAATAAATATGGATGAGACATTTAGGACCATGTGTAAGAGACTGCGCCTTTGGCCTAACCTTTTAGATCAAGGTTTGGCATAACCCATGCTAATTGGTGAAGTTGTGTTGGTGCCTCTTAAGAGACAATGGAGGATCTATTGATGTTATCATCCCTCCTAGATCAAGGGTTTTACAATGGAGTCCCCACTTATTTAATTGAAAAAAAAAAAAAAAAACCAAAAATTGAAAGTACAACTTGTTGATAAATTGAAATGGTACATCTCTTGATAATAACCATGAAATTATATGTCATTGGTCCTAGATATAATTTAAAACAAAATTACATAGTTTTGTTTCCTAATTACAATTTACATATTGAAAAGTAGGAAAAGGCATAATTTACTAACCATTGATCTAAGTTTAGAACAACCTAGATCTAAAATGCTAAACAAACAAGAACATGTGATGAAATAAAAATAAAACATGCTTGAATTGAAAAGAAATAGGGCATAATGAAAAGAAAGGTTTAAAAACCTTACTTAAATGCACCAACACTCCTGTACCCTCCAAGCAAGAAAACTTCTCTAAAAGGGGGATTCATGAATAGGAAGTTGGTAGTTTGAGACCAGGAATTCCAAACTATCACTTCTAGTGAATTGAGACTAGGAGGTCAAAGACACCAAAAGCACCTTCCTACTACTAACTCTAGTAAGTAGGGACAAAGGGAGAGAGAGAAGAATTTTCAATTTTCCCTAATATTCTAGGTTTTGGATTTGGGATCTGGTGTGCTTTGAATTGTTGATGAATAGGGGAATTTATGTAGCATGCTAGGGGTTAGGTATGAGTCTCTAGATAATGTAGAAGGTTTTCTGAGTGAAAAACGTTGGTATTAAGTTCAAATTGAGTGGGGAGTAAGCTAGAGCGAAAAAGGAAGGAAATTTGGGGGTTTTGGTCCGAGTGCTAATCGACACTTGATCCTAGACTCTCCTAGATATTTTCCCTTTTCGTTTTGTTAGAATCTTGATCTTATTCCTTCCGAATTTCAACCCTTCTCGTAGACTTTCTTGGTCCTCAAGATTTGTAAATTAATTTTAAAAAGTTCAATTAATTAGTTAATTAATTAATTATTATCAATTTTGTCAGGAATTAATAAATACTTTGTCACCAAATTAAATCGAGTGCATGCAACCTTACCATAAATTATATTCTCAACCAATACTATTATGAAACCTCATTAAATTCAAATCAAACTAAATATAGGCCAATTAGAATTAAGAAATCATAATCACATATGGTTGTGACTTGATTCATGCAAGTGCATTGTACCGTTAAAACTTGTTTTCTTGGTATCTTTTAATCTAGTCATCTAATTAAGGGTTGTTAACTATTATTTTGATCGTTATGACTTCAATATTTATATTATACAATTCAATTACAAATCATGTGGTCAAATTATAGTTCTCTTGTGTGATGTGAGATGCAATGCAAGTGAAGTTAAATGGAAGTTGCAAAATGAAATGTCTACCCCATGATTGAATTGGTGGGTCCTAGTGAAATTTGAGAGAAGATTATGTTTAGTACAAGTTTGTAATCCAGCCATGCACAAGTATGGATTAAGGCATTATTTAAGAAGCTATGATTTTTACCTCCAAGAAAATTTTGCTTTGATTGAGGTGTAGGTGTAGCTATCATAAAAGGAAAGAAGATAGTTATGGAATTTATGTCAAGGCGGAGATTGTTGAGAAATTGCCTCAATTTACTATTATAACTTGGAAAGCTAATTGGATTTTCTTGTTGAAGAAGAAAAAACTAATTTTGTTATTTTCTGGTTTCCTTGGTGTGGGATAAAAGTTATTCCACACTAGAAGTAAAGTTTATTCCTTGTCAAAAAAGTAATGTATTTCTTGTCTTCCATAGAATAAAAATTGAAATCTTAGAAATAGATAGTGTTGCAAAGGATTTGATGGCTTTAGCCTTGGAGCCCTCCCTTGTAGGAAGAGGATAAAATCTTAAAATTGAACTTGAACACAACAGAGAGAGTGGGAAAAAAACAAAAAACAAAAAACAAACCCACCAAACTGACAAAGTTTTCCCAACCCAATGCTTTAGAGAAAATTTTTTAAGTAGTCTTTGAATACAGTGACATGATGCTACATCCTCTCATATTTATTATAAACCTTATTATGGATTTAATTAATGGAATCCACTTGAATGTGGAATTAGAGAGTAATAGTATCACCTTATTGTGGGGGGTGATCAGGTTGGTTGTTTTACAAAGTAGATGGTGTCATTATCGTATCTTAATTGATTCATCTATGTTAAGCCTGTTAACACCTGGTTGAAAACCCCAAAAAAAAGACTGACCCCATCCCCCACTGGTATAAAGCCCAAGTTCAGCCCATACCCATAAGATGGTGCTTTTTGCCAACACACACACACACACACACAAGTCT
The DNA here is from genome assembly GCF_002906115.3 of Quercus suber. NCBI lineage: Eukaryota > Viridiplantae > Streptophyta > Magnoliopsida > Fagales > Fagaceae > Quercus > Quercus suber. Next base: position 70,624 of record NW_027070181.1, read on the forward strand.
CTTTGGATTATTTATTATTATTATTATTTGTGATGATGTCAAGATTAGTAAATCTGATTGTGTAATATAAAAAAATTATGTATTATTTGTTCTTTGGTATTGATTCTTAAAAGTCTAGGTAAGCGTTAAAGTTTTACAAACCATTTAGGACAACATGTTCCAACCCACACCCAACCGAATTGAATCTAAACATGATCGACCAGATCCATTTTGAAGGTCTAGGCATGCATCTCACATTCTCTTTTTTACTTCATTTTTCATTTTTCTTTTTTTGTTGATGAAATGCATCTATCAGTCTCTTGTGTGAGGGTTGGGTCCTGTTTTTATGAGGAAAATTTTACTTCCTAATTAATCACACATTTTAAAACAAAAATTGCATGTCAATCCCAGATACAATGGGAAGCTTTTGACTTGTAGTCCATCACTCTTACCTCTTTTCACCAGCCACTTCAGCACCTTGTTCCTGCTTCGGTAAAACGACAGTGGGAATGTTCGTTAATTATGACTAGTATATGTGTTTCTATTTTCATATATAACCTTTTACAGGTAGCAAAATCAACATAATTATCCTTTTGAAATTGTATTTTAAACCATTGAAAATGTGCTCAATGTTGCATATCTTATATAGGTGGAAGACCTCCTGGAAGTGGGTGCAAATATAAGAACACCATCGAAGCAATATTCGAATGGAGGGAACGCATGTATTGAGAAACCATGTGATGATATTATGAGTATCACCATCCCAATGATCATAACACTTTTTCAAGCCAACCTGCATTTTAACTTCTAATTTGTCCAGTTTAGTAATAACTTCTCTATTGACATATTTCCATAATTGACGCTCTTGATGAAGCCTTTCATAGCATAGGCCGATAGATTCTTGTTATGTCAATTAAGAATAAAAGATTTTGATTGGACACCAAAAGAAGGTTAACGGCTAATAGAAGCTGCTAATCACTACTATTTAGATTTGATGCATTGAAGGACAGAGAAGTTATCTATGTGATGCTACATGTGACTTGCAAGCGGAGGAGCACGAGTAGGTGGGACTCGATTCTCTAATCGTACTCACTTTTGAGCTCAGGAATGACAATCTTGGGTTTGAGAAGTTGGCTATATACACATCTGTTAAGTTGACAAGATTTGATTGGTTCTCATTTAAATCAATTACTAACGTCACTTTTTTTACTTATCACTAATAATCTGTCATATCAGCAAGTTTCAAACTTTTGTGGTTGTAGACTCTTTCTTTTGTTTTCTTCTTTCCTAGGTTTCTCCACCAAGTCATGGACCATTTGGCTTTTGTACTTATTTATTTTTGGACATTTCTAGGGACACGTTCTAATCTATACTCAATTTTACAATATATTTAAGTGTCAACTTATAATTGATACACAATACTTTCATTTTTCACCTAATATATATCTAGATGATTTATGTGAAAATATTGTAAAAGAATAAAAAACTCGCACTGAAATAGATTGTGAAAGTGAGTGTGATTTAGATATATATTTATAGGAAAACTTTTTTAGGATAATTGTAGTTTTAATTGTTAGTCAAAGTTAGATGGGTCAAGTATGAGAATTAAAAGACTAGTTAATTGTGTACTGTCTTTTATATATGGGAAATGTTAACTAATGTTTTAAGGGCATTTATTTATGAACTACTTTTAGAAACATTTTATTGTGATAATAATAAAATAATAAATGTTATTGATAGTTTTTTATATTTCTCATGAAAGTAATGTCAAAACTTTTCTATTATGATTTATTAATAATTACTCTAAGAACATCTATTAATATGACCTTATATATATATATATATATATAGATTCTACTCATGAATGCCCTTAAATTATAATTAATAAATCATTTTAGAAAAATTTTATAGGAAAATGAAAAAATCACTTTTTTGACAGTTTTTCATTTTTATATAAAAAAAAATTCTAAAATAAATGATTAATGCATTCGCTAAGATAATGTGTTGAACACTTTGTCCGGAATCTTCCAATGATATTACTTTGATATTATGACAAAAGAGAGTAAATTTAATTGAGAGAAAATTTAACAATGTCCTACTTTGATATTATGATAATATTAGAAACTACTTAAAAAAATAATAATAATCACCTAGCCTAAGCATGTTCTTTTCTTTCTTTTGACGTTGAAAGAGAGATTTTATTGGAGCAGGCACCTTGCATAGACAAGTCCGCTAAAGGTAATGCTGAGTTGTTGATAGCACTATCAACTACAGTAAAGTTGACCTGCTGTTAGTCCGAAGCCAGCGTCCTAGACAGATGCAGCAGTTGGTCCTCAACTCTTCATGCATCCTGCAAGGGCAAGCTTACAAAGGTTTGGGTTTACATGCAAGTTTAGTCCATAATAGATATAAAAGAAACAATTTGAGAAAAACCCAACAAAAAGGATAGAATTACAGAATTGGATTTCATTAATTTGACTTGGAAAATTAATTGCATGGAATGTCCGTAATATATCTCAAGAAATAAAAAATAAATAAAGTAATAGTTTCTCGAATAAAGTTTCTCTCTAAATTAGTTTGGAATGAAATTATTCAAACTTCTTATATATCTCTTTTTTGGGGTATGAATTTTGAAAATTTAACTACTGAATTTCATGTTCCTTATATTTTAATTAATATGCATATCAAATTTCATTCAAATATGGTGTTATTTACTATTTGATTAATAAATTTATTTTTTAAATACAATTTTAAATTATAAAAACTTGAAATTTTAACATTTGTTTGATCACATAGCAATTGTTTTTTGATCTTTCTAAAATTTTGCAAGCCACACTTCTTCTTGTATAGTAGGACTCTCCGTGGGTCCAATGCATTGTGAGTGCTCAAAGCACTTCTCTAAGACTACATAATAATTACCCATCTAACATTAATTTGCACATTCATTTCTTTATTAATGCAACAGATTTTCTCTTATACTCGTGTTTAATTTCTGCCACTCTGTGAATAGGGTAACAATAAGTTTAAACTTTGTGCTTTGACTTGAATCTAAGAAGTTATTGGACTTGTTTTTGACACATAATTATTTGATTACTTAGTTGAACTCAATAAAATAAAATGTGCATGAGTTTTTTTCTTCTCTCTTATGAAATTTGGACCAAACACTTGACTCTTTTTTCCTTTTACTTTCACGTTTACAAATTTCTTTTCTATATTATAAATAAAGTAGTGTATAACAATATGATTAATTTTTTTTTAGTTTTTTATAATTGTTATAAATCTAAGAAACTTAAACGTCATTGAACTATAAAAATACAAAAAAAGTTATCGAAATAGAAGAATAAAAATAGATAGTAAATGATGGAAATGATAAAGAATGAGATATCATTAAAGAAATGATTTTACAAGATGTTGAAAATGAAGATATCATTGACTTGGATGATTATGGAGATACAGTTGATTAGGCAAGACAATTAACAGGATGAGAAAAATTATTATTTTGGCTTATATATTGTATACTATCACTTTTGAGTTTAACTAATTTGAATCTGAATGTTATTTCATGGAAGACTTCTTATTTAGTATAATAAAATAATACGTGACAACTTCACATACACACAACACATTTCCTCAAGGACTTCCAAGCCCTTATATATGTCAGTGAAAAACAAATCCTCACTTGTGTAGATTTGGGAAACAATTAACGCCACAAGAAAGTAGCCCTCATAACTCAACATAAAAGATAATTCTTCTTGTTGGGTCTAACAAACTGGATGTTGGCAACCGATAACAAAAAGGCTGAGTCTCATTGAGATTTAAATGCATATTTGTAAGCCCAAGATAAAAGCCCAATATTTGGTGAAGAAAACTAAGTTTTTGTCATCTTGACTGTAAGTTTGACCGATCGAATGGGTTTAACTCCTGTTTGATTCCAAGTTCAATAGATCGAGAATTGCAGATTCATCAGTTTTTTTAAAATATGACGTGATTTATAAAATTAGTTGTTCATATGGGTTTTTATATTGCTAATTGATAGCCTATACAAAGGATTATTAAGCACGACTTAGCAAAAGGTTGTAAAAGCTGAAATTCTAAAATTTTTAGAAACTAGATCTAAGTCTCCATCTATTCAACCCATGAGAATTCAAGAGCAAAGAGAGAAAGATCAACACAATGTTGCTGTCACCATAGTGCAAATCTTGTTTTAAGTCATAGAATCATCCCAAGGTTTTCTATAGAGGTCAAATCTTTAAGGGGTTCTTGGAGTCATGAGAGGTAAATTTGTGTGACATAGTTCACTAATAGAAGAATTCGTGGATTTAGAGTTACGTGTAGTCACGTCAATAAGTAATACATGAGATAGTAGTAGATTTAGGATTAAGTCTATTGTATAAACTTCAACTATATTCTAGTGGATTTGTTTACCTTAGAATTGATAGGTTAAGTCTCTTTAGGGTATTTACTGTTGAATGTTTTGTTTCATTGGTTTTACATGGATTACCATATTGTCGTCTTTTGTTATTTGGGCTGAATTTACTTTTTCATTGCTTTTTGGTGACATTTTTAAAATGTGGAAATTAACTTGGAAATTAATTAGAATTCACAAATGGTTAACTATTTAAATTTGATTGATTCCACTATAAAATCAAACAGGGGTCTAAAAAATCCTAGCACTTCTAAATCAACTTTTAGCGTTGAAGATAATACAATATATATATTTACATGCAACTAATTATATATATTTGAAGATAACATTTAATTTATTTTTAAAATAGTCATAGTCATAAAGTTTTAACTATTTATTGTGTAAAGTTGTAATTTACAACTAGTTTATGTTAGCTTTAATTCTGTGCTAGATTTGATTGTAATTATGTTCAATCTTATGTACCCTGTATTTTATGTGGGATTTCTTATAAGGGATGTGTGTGAGAAAAAAAGTATGAAGACTCAAGGCAATTGAAGACTATAGCTGTTTTCGCGGGTAGCTTGCAAGTAGGCTTTCCACAAAGTGATGCATGTGCCCAGCACATTGTTGGAATGCGAAGAGTCAGGATAGGATGGAGATAGCTGGTTTTCACAAGTGTCTCTCAAGTAAGGCCTTCCCGCGAGATACCCGTGAAACATTCTTTTTTGCTAAACTGTCATATCTGATATACACTATCTGTACTCACACTATATATACACACATTACCCACAGATGTTGAGGAGTGCTTCTGAGAGAAAACCCTAGCCACAACCATTGAGAGTTAGAGATTGTTATACCCACATTTCTCTACATAATCTATTGTGGTTTTTCCTCAACTCTTACCTCTCCATTTCTATATCCTTGAGAGGTTGATAGCCCAAAAACTTACCACTCTCTTTCTAAGTGTCAAGTGAGGCTTTGATGCTACTGGGAAGCATTGAAAAAAGTCAGGCTTTGGCAGATGCAATCGGGTGTATTGCGGGATCTGGAGAGCTAGACAAGACACGGTTCCGAGAAGCCTTGTTGGAGTAGAAGCTTGGAGGGCTTAGGTGCATTTGGTAGATTAGGCTTGGAGGGTCTCTAGCTACTTATGTATCCCAACTAATTGTCTAGCGGATCGATTTACCGCTTGGAGGGCGGCGGAAAGGTTTTACGCCGAGTACTTCGGTTTCCTCTTTGATAACACATCAGCGTGTTATCTTGTGTTTGCATTCTTCTTCCCTACTCTTTTAGCTTTCATTTTACTATTGTGTTTTAATAAATATGGCTTAGAGTAGTTATTTTTTACTCTATTCCGCACTTAGTATAAGTTAGAGTAAAATCAATCGAGTAAAATCAATCGAGCTGTAATATTTTAATTTGAGGTCTGAACAGCTCTTATGTTTTTAACACATTTACGAGCTTTCATATTGTCCTATTTTCATTTTATTCTAAAGTTATATTAAAATTTTATATTTTTGATAAGAAGTTACTCACCTTATTTCCCAAAAAAATAAAAAATTACTCACCAATTTTAAGTTTAATTTTCAAGTATCAATATTTCTATTGCTGAATCTATTACTAACATGAGTATATTCAGGTGCAATGTATATTAATTAACTTTTTTATTTTTTTTTTACTTAACATGTAATATTTTATTATTAAAATTTTTAGGTAGTTAAGCTTTCTTTCATATTTTACATGTGATAGAGCACTTCGAGTTTCCTTTCTTTTTCTTTTTCTTTTTTCGTTTTTTCCTTCTTATGTGATGCTGTTAAGAAAAGTAAATCCTGGATTTTGTAATCTAAAAATATTTATGTACTATTTAACTTTTGTTTTATGTTTTTTTTTTCTTTTATTTGTTCTCTTATCTTCAGAGAAAAATAAAAATAATAATATGATCAAATTTCTTTTCATTTTATTATTTTTTTTTTGTGAGAAAGAAATATGAAAAATACCCAATCCAACAGTAGGTAAGGGTTATAAAGTTTACAACCATGGTCTGATCCTTACAAGAGTAATACTTAGTCTGATCACAACCATGGTCTGATCCTTACAAGAGTAATACTTAGTCTGATCTTTAGTATCATAGTTGTCAGTATTGTACGATACATATCGTATCATGTAAATGATGTTTCATATTGGTGAATTGTATGTATCATATGATACATTGAAATTTAGGTTTAAAATAAGTTTTAATGTTAAAATTTGTGGTTTTATTTGATTCAAACAAGTTTTTTTAAATTTTTTAACACAAAATTATTGGGATACTTAATTGAGCCTAATAAAATATCATGTTCATGAGTTTTTTCCCCCTCTTCTCTCTCTCCTTCCAAATTTGGCCTATACGCTTGATACTTTACCTTCATATTTGCAAAATTTTCTTCTATGCTATAAATAATGTATTAAATGAAAATATAATTATTTTTTTATTTTATCATTATTGTCATAACTCTATGAAAATAGAATGCCAAGAAAAAATATAAAGAAAAATTTATTTCAATAACAAAATAAAGAAAAAAGAGATAGAAATTGTTGATGATAATGAAGAAAATGTCAATGAAAAAATGATTTTGCAAGATGATGAACATAATGATCATATTGACTTAGATGAAATTCATTAGGCAAGATGATGAAATGAAATTATTATTTTAGTTCATATATCATGTTTGATAACTTCTGAGTTCAAACAATTTTCTTGTTTATGTTATAAACATATGTTAATTTGATTTATTTAGCTAGTTTTGTTAAATATTATTTTATATGTAATTATTAAATTGGTCATTAGTTATATATATATAATGAATAGCTAGTGTTTCTATAATTCTTTTATAATTTTATTAGGTGTTTATGTATCTTACATAACACGATATGATACATGATACTAAAAAAAAGAAATTAAAAAAAAATTAAAAAAATTAACTCACAATACAATACACGTTTTGACAACTATGCTTAGGATAACATGTTCTAACCCAAACCGAACTGGATTGAATCCAAACATGATCAAACCAACGCATTTGGAAGGTCTAGTCTTACATCTATCATTCTCTTTTCTTTTATTTTTATGAAATGCATCTAACAGTTTCTTGCATCCTGAGGGTTGAGTCCAGCAGAGAGCTAGGATTTTAGTTTTGGGGGTAGAAGGAAGATTGAAAAAGTAAAATTAATTTTAAAATTATTAATAGATATTAATACAAAATAAATAAATAAATTCTTTAATATTTATGAAATTTGTTGTGAAAAAAATTGTGTACTATCTTTAGAAAGGTTACTCTATCAATAATAATGCTAGTATTACACACTTTACAACAATTATCTTATATAGCAAACTGTGAGTGGTATAGAAAAAATATGAGTTCATATAATAGTAACCAAATATTTAGTTACAATCTATTATATAAAATAGTTGTAGTAAAATGTGTGTCAAAGGTATGCTACTCACGTAGTCACGTTATTATCTTATATATAAAAGCGCAATGCCGCTACAGTGATTTGGCACTGTTCATTCAATGTTTTTGCACTGTTCATCTACAGTGCATTTTGGTAAGCCATTTGTCTTTCTTTTTCTTTTCTTTTTTTTTTTTTTTTTTTTTTTTTTTTTTTTTTTTCAGTCTTCCGTTTGTGCTCTTTTTTCTTCTATATATATTGTTATCCTGACACAACAAATTCACAATATTTTCACAATTATTGAGAGTACTTTTCATCCCATTTACAAAGTGAGAACTGTTGAACAAATATTTTCTATTTCAAAAACTCATGAAAAATGTTGCTTGTTTTCTAAAAGAAATATTAATGATCTCATTGCTAAAAAAACTTAGTTATTTGCATATTGGTATGGTTCAAGTGCTGTTAAACCACTTACTAGAAAAGGAATAAATGCTTCTGTTCTCATGTGTTTAAGAGATGCTAAATTTAAGCTCTTTAAAGATGGCATTCTTGGTATGATTACTTCTTCTTTGTATGATGGTCCTGTTTATTTCAACTGTTATCCTGATATTACTCTTGCTTTGGATGATTCTAATATTGTTAAAGCTTTGACTTTGAATATTGCTTCATCTGGTTATCACATGGAAGAAGGTAGTAAACCTTTTTCTTTGATTTATCGTATTTATTATAAACTTTTAGGTACTCAGTTAAATGTTGGTGCTAAGAATCATAGAGAACCTTCTGGTAAAACTATATTAATCACATGTTCAACTCTCGATGGTAAAGTTCAAGTTCCAAAAATGATTCAATAGCAAGATGTTAAGCTTCCCACTGAATGGTTATTGGAACAAGAATCTCTGTTGCTAAACCTGTTTTTGATGAGCTAGATCTCACAAATATTCAACAATATCTTGATGGTACTGTTAAAATAAGTTTTCAAAACAATCAACCCTTGAGGATCAACGAAGGAAGACATTCATTTGCTGGATCTGAAAGTATTTCAAAAAGAGATCAAGATCTCAATGATTTTTTGCAAAAGAATCTTGAAAATCCCACTGATTTAAAGCTAAAAGGTGTTTCAAGTGATAAATCTCAAATTAGCTTTATTTTCTATTCAACTAAACCAGAAACTTCTTCTCTATATGGCAGATCTGCAAATGAGGAAGAAGAAGAAGATACTAAATCTATTTGTCCATCTAATTACTCCTATTGAAAACCTTGTTTACCAAATCCAATTAAGAGTTTTAAATATTTTGGATGAAAACTTTGAAATTGATTTGGTTTCCCTATATGATGAATTCCTGCTTGCTAAAAACAGAAATAAAAGAAAATATTACCAAAGTAATTTTGCTCAGTCTGAGAAAACCGTGTTAAAAGAAAATGGTTAGAAAAATGAATCAATTGAAAAAACATATTTTGTTCTTTGATTTTCTTGAAAATTATTATGTTTCAAAAGATGAAGTTTCAAAAAATCATTTGAATGTGATAAAGAAATCAAATTTTGTTAAAGAAGATAAAACCACTGTTAGGACTAGTCACCCACCTCTTGAAATAATTTTGATAACTACTAATAAAACTGATGTTAAAGCTTCTTCTTTCAAAATTGCTGATGATCAAACTCATATTGTTAGTCTTATTGAACAAAACAATTTTACTAATGAATCTTTGCATGTTATTGGTCAACAGCTTGACTGTATTGAAGAAAAAATTGTTGAAAAATCTACTTCTGTTGAAAAACCTGTTTTTGTCAAAACTGAGAAACCTTTGATTAATCTACCCAATCAAGATAAGAAATTTAAGTTTAAAACCTCTCAGTCTAAAACTCTTGAAACTGTTGAAAAAATGCTTGCTGATTTAAAAGTTAAAACTGAAGGTACTTCAACAAATACTGCTTGCACTATTTCAAGAAATGAAAAAGAAAATTGTTTTCTGAAGAAAATACAGATTCTGACATTGTATCTTCTGTTTCTGCTAAAAAAGTTTTTGATAAATGTTTA
>NW_027070181.1:84446-115175 GCF_002906115.3 Quercus suber
TTAAAAAAAAAAAAAAGAGTATTTCAAAATATATGGATGATGCAATCGATTGCTCTCATCATCCTTATGAGGCATCGCACGTGATGATCGAGGACAGCAAGCTCTGAAGTCATTTCTCACATTGATGCTTGTATCGAAGCCTAGTAAGTCATAGAAGGTTGGCAAGATCAAGGCAAGTTTGACAAGCTCTTACATAGAGAGACTGAATTGAAGATACTTGAAGCAGCTATTAAGAAACAGCTTAGAGTTTACGCATCGAGCACGACTTGGATGCAGAGTAGCCGCAAGCAAGTTGATGGATTCTCAAATAAGGGTTGAGTTCAGATTGAAGGCTATCAATTTGAGGCTACTCACTTAGAAGCTTCTGATGATGCAAACTTAGAGAGCTACAAGGGTTACTAGAGACTGGCAAAGAGGATTTAAGGCATTTAGATTGGATAGGAAATCTCTTCTTCTTCTTTTTATTATGTAGTCATTACAATGTATGACACCTATCTATATTAAATTGACAGGAATTTAGACCCCTTAAAACACACAGATTGCGTAGCCTAGATTAATTAGCCAAGTTGTTACTTAGTCAAATTAAGCAATTCTAGGTTAAAACAATCCAAACAATCATATCAAGATATAATGCAGCGGAAAATAAATAACACAAGATATGATCACCCAGGAAACCACACGGTAAAAACCTGGGGAGGATTTGACCCACCGATCCTCAAGGCTAACCTGAATTCACTATGAAAGAATTGAAGTTCGTACAAAAGGACTACAAGCTCCCCGCTCGACTTCCTAATGCTACCCACCAGTAGAACTTCCTGACACGACACGCGCAGGCTCCGAATCCACGGACTACTTCTTTCTTGAATTCCTCAATCAGCTACAAGCTCCCCGCTTGCTTTTCTTTTAAGTTCCAATGGTTGCAACAGTAATGATCTTCAAGATGTTGAAATAATCTCCACCATGAAAACCCTAAGTTTTGTGTAAAGGAAAGCTCCTCAAAGATCTCACACGAGATTCACACAAAATAGCAATGTATGAGCAACAATACAATATGGACAACCTTCAAAAACGTGGCTAGGGTTTATTTATATACCTAGGGTGAAAACATAAAACCCTAAACGTTTAATGAAGTAGGGCTGAGTTGGAAATTCTGCAGAAAATTCAACCTGTGCGATTTTCGATCGATCGAGTCTATTCTTCGATCGATCGAGCCAGGCCAAGAGTCCCAAGTACTTCTGCAGCCACTCGATTCCAACTTTACAATATTAAACCAACTTTGAGCAAGTCTAAATAAAACTAAATACAATGTTTTTGATCATGGTTTGCCAACATTACAAATTAGAGTTCTAAATACATAAAATCCTAAGACCTTAGAACCTAACATTAATAAAGAAATTCATTTATTTCCATATCAATGTTCGCTCCCCCCCCCCCCCTCTTTTTTTTTTTGGCATGAGCTAATATGATCAATTTTTAAGGACATCATTTTTTTTTTTTTTTTGCGACTATGCTTAGCAAAGGATGCTAGGCTGCCTACGTACCCAAAAGGGATCAAGTGATAACGTAGTTCAAAGGATTTATTATTATTTTTAAAAAAAATTTAAAGTACATATGCGACTGAACTTAGTAACGAATACCAAGCTGCCTACGTACCCAAAAGGGATCAAGTCATAACATAGTTCAAGGGCATAGTTTTTTTTTTCCTCTAACTTTTGTCTAGGTTGCCTCCTTCAAGGTTTTCAACCTAGCGGGATTTTTTTTTTTTTTGTCCATAACTTTTGCCTAGGCCACCTCTTTCAAGGTTTTCATGCTAGCATGAAATTTTTTTTTTTTTGGTGGGCAATTTAAGCTCTTACCAAGGAGCAACTCCAATACTTCATGCATAGTATCACTTCAGGAACTTTGCATTTATGGGACCTACCCTTAGGCCATCCCCATCAACTATCTTGTAAGCACCATTAGTGTAGACCTCCTACACGACATAGGGGCCATCCCATTTTGATGTGAACTTGTTCCCAATCTTGTGAGAGATGTTGATGGGCCTTCGCATAGCAAGTACTAAGTCCCCTACTTGGAATGATCGAGGTCAGACTCTCTTATTGAACACTCGCGAAAGCCGTGCTTGGTAGCATTCAAGACGTTGTTGAGCTTCCAATCTCTTTTCATCAAGTGCTTCCAACTCTTCGAGTCTTAAACGTGCATTTTCTTCATTTGTGAGCCCTTCTTGGATAGCAATTCGAAGTGATGGAATTTGTCGCTCCAAAGGCAGGACTGCTTCAACACCATATACTAATGAATACGGAGTTTCTTGCGTGGGTGTCCTATATATTGTTCGGTATACCCATAAAGCTTCTCCAATCTTTTCATGCCAATCCCTCTTCGAGCGCTCTACTACCTTTTTCAACAAATTGCAAAGCGTCTTGTTGAAAGCCTCAACAAGACCATTGGCTGGCAAGTCCCTATGCATCAAAAGGCCAAGATGCAACTGTAGGGTGCAAAGGCTCTGGCGGCTGATGGATGTAGCTCGCATGAAGCTGGCATGCTTTACATGTCTTTGCATAGTCCATACAATCCTTGACCATGGTGGGCCAATAATAACCCATTCGTTTTATCCGATGATACAACTTTAGGCTAGACTAATGGGTGCCACATACTCCTAAATGAGCTTCTTCCATGGCTTGATCACCTTTTTCCTTGCCAAGACATCATAAGAATAGACCGTCGAAAGATCTCCTGTATAATGTGCCCTTACAATGTATAAAACAGTGTGCCTTTCACCGCACCTCAGTCTTGTGGCGAGGATCTTCGAGTAGTTTACCATGTTCCAAGTAATCAATCGGGGTTGGTACCAATCCTTATCCTCCACTATAGATATTGATATGGCATTTGTCGCACTCGTGTCTTCTTCCGTGTAAGAGAGCACCCACCAATTGCAGACAAGGGCATTCGCCTTTTCACCCTCCGACAGAGCCAACGTGGTGGCTAGGTTGGCTAGAGCATCTGCCATCCTATTCTCATTTCTAGGGATATGCTCCAAAGAAACTCAGTCGAACTTCTCAATTAGTCGCGTAGCCATCTGAAAGTAAGGAATCAAACCCTCATGTTTAACTTCATATTGTGTCAAAAGTTGATTGATTACCAACTTGGAATAACCATAGACTTCTCAGTATGAGATCTTCATATCGAGGGCCATTTGAAGGCCGGCAATAAGGGCTTGATACTCAGCAACGTTGTTAGAACATGGTTCACTAAGCACAAAGGCGAATGGTAACACTTGTTTCCATGGCGACACAAAAACAACTCCAGCACCGGATTCCTCTTGCCGTGCGGCTCCATCAAAGAACATCATCCAAGGAGGGAGGACTTCGGTGTACAATATATCTTCATCTGGAAAATCATCTGAGAGCTCCCAATCGGCAGGAATGGGATGATCAGTTAGGAAATTTGCTAAGGCTTGCCCTTTGATGGCCTTTTGGGGCACATACACGATTCCAAACTCTTGAAAGGCGCAGCCCATTTTGCCAACCATCTAGACATGATTGCCCTAGATAAGACGTATTTTATTGGATCTATTTTTGCAACCAAGTGTATTACGTGTGCTTGCATGTAGTGGCTTAACTTTTGAATGAAGAAGAAAAGTGCAAGACACATCTTCTCTATTGGAGAATACCTTAATTCTACCCCAGTTAGCTTTCAACTAAGGTAATACAATGCTTTCTCTTTTTCTTCTTCATTTTTCTGAGCTAAGAGGGCCCCAAGTGATTGTTCTTGTGCAGCAATGTAGAGCACTAGAGGTTTTCCTGGCATGGGCACTCCTAAGATGGGCGAGTTAAGCAGATGCCTTTTAATGCTCTCAAATGCATTCCTGCAAGCCTCATCCCATTCAAAGATGGCATCTTTCCTCATTAACTGACTGAATAGTTGACACTGTCCTACTAGATTCGATATGAAACGTCAAATGTATGCAAGATGGCCTTGTAAGCTTCGAAGCTCTCATAAGTTCTTTGGTTCGAGCATTCTTTGGATAGCATCTATTTTAGATTGATCCACTTCAATACATTGATGTCGAACAATAAAGCCTAGAAACTTCCCAAACGTGATGCCAAACGCGCATTTGAGAGGATTCATTTTGAGTTGATATTTCCTTAGTCGATTAAATACAATGCGCAAGTCCTGTAAATGATCCCCTCTTTTCTTTGTCTTAACAACTAGATCGTTAACATAACATTGAACAATTTTGTGGAGTATGTCATTGAAAATTCGTTGCATCGCCCGTTGATATGTTGCACTGGCATTCTTGAGCCCAAAAGGAATCACCTTATAACAATAGATCCCCTTTGGAGTTCGAAATGCGATGAGCTCTTCATCCTCGGGTGCCATTTGAATTTGCTTGTATCCTGATGAGCCATCCATGAATGATAATACTTTATAACCAATAGTCGCATCAACCATGAGCTTTGTATTTGGAAGTGGGAAGTCATCCTTTGGGCACGCTCTATTCAAGTCTCGAAAATCAACACAAACTCGAATCTGTCCATTTTTCTTCTTTACAGGGACAATTTTTGCAATCCATTTTGAGAATTGTACCTCCCAGATGAATCCTGTCTGCCCGTGTTTGTTAACTTCTGCCTCAATTTGTGGGAGGAGTTCCAATCGAAAGCGTCGCTGGGCCTGCTTGATTGGGCGCGCTCCTTGCTTAATCGCTAATCGATGAACTACAATTATTGGGTCTAAACCCGGCATTTCCTTGTATGTCCAAGCGAAAACATCTTTGTGCTCCATTAAAAGCTCAAAGTATTTACTTTCTTCCTCCGGTGTCAAAAGCAAACTCACATAGATTGGGCGAGGTTCCTCGTCGGTCCCTAAGTTTAATTCTTTGAGCTCATCTATAGTCGCTTGCCCCCCGTCTTCTATTTCCCTAGGGGCTTCATTTGGTTCATCGTCTGATGCGTCTAATTCGAAATCAGTTTCCGCTGTCACATGGCAAGAAGGAAGGACTAGTGTCTCATGATCCTTCTCCCCATCGTCAACTTACTTTTCGAGCTCTCGTGTGTGCACAATATTTCGCTGCTTTACTTTAAGGGAGTTTCCTGTACTAACTTACAATCAACTCACGTTTCATGTGAGAAAGGATAAGGCTGTAGGCTTCAGTGCCCTTTCTATTTTGTAGGCCACTTTTCTCCTCCTTGGGTCATGGGGTGTCAATTGAGCTACTCATAGACCCAAGCCTATTAAATGCCAACCTACATGTACGTGAGGTTCCTTCCTTCGTAGGGAGAGAGATGCTTAATCTATTAAATACTGACTCTCAAGGAGCAGATGTTCCTAGACGATCAAATATAGAAGATCTTGACACAGGCTTCGGCTTCCCCTCCTCCTCAACTTTAAAGGTTATGTGTTGTGATGTCGCTTTTTTTTCTTTCCCTTTGGCCGAGATTCAAACTGGCTCTTGTGATGAATACCCCAACTCAGTTCTAAGAATCTTAATCGCATAACCTTGTTGCTTCAATTTGCTTTGGATCGAGTTAAGCCCATGTGACTTCTCTTCCATGTAATCTGAATAAAATTGCCCCAATTGCAGAGGATTTTGGAAGTCATAGCCTGATTTTGCCAAAAGTTGTACGCTTTAGGGTCGAAACCCTCTTCTGTTCTTCTGACTGGCAATGAATCTTCTTCAACAAGGTTACGTGTGGCTCTAGTGAAACCTTTGAGTGGGGGTTTTGTGGACGCCACTTGGTCTAACTTTGATAATGGCAAGGTGAAATCACTTTTAAGGATAGCAATATCTTTCTCTTGAATAGACTTCTTGCACTTATCCTTAGTCCCCATCGTCAACCCAAATGGAGATTGCCCTTCCTTTCATTTAGATGCAGGCACGTATCGTAAGACCATAGGTGACTCTTTCTCCTCTTCACGAAACTTCTGTCTCACTTCAGAGTTAGGTTGGGGATCTCTCGTGAGGGGCTCGCCTCCTTCCTTACGTTTTGCCTCCTCCTTTTCTGTAGGCTTTTCTTGTGGTGCATCAGAAGTTGTGTCACAATCCAAGTAAAACTTGGCATCTGCAAAGTGAGATTCTGCCGCTGTAAATGGTTGCAAATCTGCTGTCACCACCTTTACTTGCTTGCCATCACAATACTTGAAGCATTGATGCAATGTAGAAGGTATAACACCATTCTCATGAATCCATGGTCGTCCTAACAATAAGTTATCAAAGGTCTTCAAATTGATCACATGTAAGAGACGCCTTGCTTTTAATTCATCAATAGTCACATCTAACCGAATCATGTCGATTACCCTTTGTCCTTCTTGGTCGAAGCCCTGGGTGACGAGTCGACTTTTGGATAACTCTTCCATGGATATGCCTAGGCACCTCATTATTCCTTTAGGCATAATGTTGAGAGCAAACCCATTGTCTATGAGGATGCAGCTTACTTTTTCCCCCCGTGTGTAACCTGAGACAAAAAGTGGTCGATTGCGTGGTTTAGAGTCCAATAGGATCCTCATCAGTAAACGTCATCTTGTCGTGACAGTGAGCACATATAGCAATTGTTTCTTCCGAGGCATAGATTTCACTTTCCTCTTCCTTTGTTCCTCTAGTCTCTTTAAGGTTCACTTTTTCCTTCTTTTCAGTGAGGTCTTCTAGATCATCAACATCATGGTAAGAGACCACGTAAGTGGTTGTCATTAGGCTCTCTATAAGAAAGCCTTTAGGGAAAAACTCATGCAACGTAACCGACAGGGGGCCTTCATTTGAACGAGCTCCCTTTCTTTGTTTCTTCAAACCATTTGTTCCCTTCTCCTCGGGAGCAACTTTTGAATCGTTTGAAGTTCCCTTTTCTTGTAAGGAACATGGGGTTTTGGGTTACACTATTTTCGAAGTCTCTTGTAGGTCACAAAAGTCCAACCCTCTTCGTCACCTACCAATTTGTCATCAACTCTATCATCATCTTAAGGGTTGAAGCATGATATGTGCATAGGCTCAAGCGTTCCAAATTGGATGTGCTTGCAATATGCCCTTGATGTTGATGGCAAGGTAGACCGTACTTCCGTTGGAGCTGGTGACTTCACAGAAATTAGGGATCCAACAGCGAACGTAGCATGATTTACCTCAGCAATTTCATCTAGGTCTAAAAGAATTTTACCCTCCTTTGCAAGCCTTAGTATAAGGTCCTTCAGAACAAAACATTGTTCCACAAGGTGACTTACAACTCGATGGTATACGCAGTATTTTGGGTCATTGGTACGCCCCATTTCCTGTGGACAATTACATTCTGGAAGTTTGATCACATTCTTCTCTAATAAGTCCTTGAGCATGCCTTGAACGTCAGCATCTGGAAATGGATACATCTTTTCTTCCATCTCTTTCAAAGTCAATCGACGTTTCTCCCATTCTTGCATTAGACCGGCCCTTTTCTCCATTCTCTTATTCTCTTTACTGGAGATCTTCACAGGCTCCACAACAATGGCCATAAATTCCTTAACCATGGATCTAGAAGACTTATCCCCCTTCCTCATATCTTTCTTTTCTTTACGCTGATGGTCAACAGGTAAGCCCTTTTCTTCATGGCTAGATAAACTAAGCTCCATGTCATGGGCTCGAGTAGTAAGCTCTTCAAAGGTGTGAGATTTGATTCCTTGGAGGATGTAAAGCAACCCCCAATGCATACCTTGGATGCACATTGCCACTCAGAAAGGCAATCTTTGCAATTAAGGCTCAATAAGCACCAACGATTGATGTAGTCTACCACTAGTTCATTTTTCCATTGCTTCGTATTGGTTAATTCCAGCATGTTTACGGTACGTCGAGTATTGTAGAAACAGTTCAAGAATTCCCTTTCCATTTGCTCCCACTATCAATGGACTTAGGTTCAAGATTCGTGTACCAATCAAAGGCGTTTCCTCGAAGGGTACGCATGAATTGCTTTGTGAGCAAGTCCCTATCTGTACCGGCGTTATTGTAAGTCTCGGTGAAATGAGTGATATGTTGCTTCGGATTCCCTTTCCCATCGAACTGTTGAAACTTAGGAGGTTGGTAACCCATAGGCATCTGTAAAATGTCAATCCTCTTGGTGTATAGTTTTGAATACATCAGAGAGTTTTGTGGTGCCCCACCATATTAAGCTCGAACGGTGTTCATTATCATGTCCTATAACTATTGGACCAATAGATATGAAATTGAGGTGGAGCTCCCTTGTGGACCACCAGCCTTCTTTGGAGAAGATGTGTGAGCATCTTGGGATGTATGTTGATGCGTGTATGAATGGCCTTTGCTAGACTCCCCTCGATTTTGAACCTCAAGCTTGTTCATAAGCATGGCGATTTGAAGGTCCTTCTCCTCCACAGTCTTGGTAAGCTTAGCTATAACATGTCCCATTTCAATAATCTTTTCGTCAATGGTGGAAATCTTTGTCATCATAGCCGCCATAGCTATTGTACAGGAAGAATTTTCTAAGAAGATAGATGAAGTTACTTCTCGGGGGGATTCTTGGGAAGAACCTGCCTGCGAAGGAGTACTCGACCCAGCATCTGATGCAGAATAATGATATTCACTCCCTATTGTTGAGTCCTCTAGAGCGAATGCTGAATCTCCCCTCTGGAGGAAGTATGCTTGCTTGTCCTCAAATTGTTCAAGGAGATGACAGTCTTTGGCTGGGCTGGAGCACTTATGAGTTTGGTCACAGGAGCCTTTTCCTCAACTTCTTGTGATGTGAAGAGCCTTATTGCCTTGGCTTTGTTTCTAGTCATGGGACCTGTGGAAGTACTGCTGCTTGTTGACCTCCCAATGCTCTTAGTAGCATTCTTAGGCATCTGAGACTTCTTCAAGGCCATTAATCTTGGGAGATTGGAGACTTGAAGATTTCTAGGATAGAGAAAGAGATTAGAGGTAGAGATGTCCCACCGGGCACGCCAAAAATTTGTACACACAATTTTCGTAAAAGATAAATCACACGATTACGAAATAGTATAACAAATAATCAATTTGTATTTGATTTATATATATGTGAGTACAATCCTCTGTATGAATCTTTACAATGAAAGAGTATAACAAATTCCTCTAATTCGATCTCCAAGAAACATTACAATCCAAAGGGGCTATGAAGCTTGACCTTGAATCGTGCTTTGATGTCTCCAAGTTGAATGAATAGTTGAATGTGCTTGATTTGATGCAAGGGTTGTTGGCTTGATCTCGAACTAGATTAAAGGAGAATCCCCACTTTGATTTGAAGAAGTAGGAATAGATCTTGATGAACAATGGAACTCTTGTGAACTTTAGAGGTGACTCTCTATTTTGGCAGAGCGTCAGTAGTGTTTTTCTCTCTAAGTGTCCGTCCCTTTCTCATATGAGAAGCCCCTATTTATAGGCAACTCAATCGTATTTAATTTGAAATTTTCTCTCAGCATTTATTGAGAGCTAATTATGGATTTAATTTAGTCTCCCATTTAATAAGAACTTCCCATATAGGTCTTTTCTTCTGACATTGCCATATGGCTTTTTTATTTGATGTTGCCACACGGCTTGATTTCATTCGCTAATCATCCACATCATCAATTGGAGATGAATTTGATCCTAAATATTTTATCATGAACAATCAAACAGTTGTAAATACATCATAAAATTTTGATGTCTACAAATGGTCTTATGGTTGACCAATGGGGACAACAATACTAAGTATTTTCATGGCAAGGTCACAAAGAGATTTCGAAGGAATTCTATATTTGGTATTCAGGTTGAGGATGGAAGTTGGGTGGATCAATCGAGGGATATTGGACAATGCTTCATTCGATACTATACTAAGTTGCTCACCACTTCAAACCCTCCATGGGTTCAAGAAGCAATCCAAAATATTCCTCTAATGGTGACTGAATCCATGAATGCTAATTTGGTTAGTACTTTTCATGAGTGGGCAATTGTGGCAACGCTTAAGCAAATGGCTCATTTGAAGGCACCAGGTCCCGATGGAATGCCACCCTTGTTTTACAAGCATTTTTGGCAGATGGTTGGGGATGATGTAACCAGTTCTATCCTCTTATGGCTTAATTCAGGTACTCTACCTTCACCTATTAACCATACTTTTATCACTCTCATCCCTTAAGTTGATAGTCATGAATTAGTCACTGAGTTTCATCCTATTAGTTTGTGCAATGTCTTGTACAAGGTGTTTTCAAAAGTTTTAGCAAACCGCTTGAAAAATTCTTACCAACCATTATTACTAAAAATCAATCGGCTTTTACGAAATATAGGTTGATATTTGACAATATCCTTATAGCTTTTAAGACCCTGCATTGTATTAAAAATTATAAATCCAAGGGAAATGGTTTCATGGGGATAAAATTGGATATGAGTAAAGCCTATAATAGAGTTGAATAGGGGTATTTGGAAAGTATTATGAGGAGAATGGGTTTCTGTGACAAGTGGATTAATCTCATGATGATTTGTGTTAAAATAGTTACTTATTTGATTTTGGTGAATGATGAACCCCATGGGCTCATCCAACCTACAAGAGGGATTAGACAAAGGGACCCGCTATCCCCCTTCCTGTTCCTTTTATGTATGGAAGGACTGCATGGGCTTATCACAAAAGTAGCAGTTCATGGTGATTTGAGGGGCTTTTCTATATGCAAGGATGGTCCTAAACTAACCCATCCATTCTTCACAGATGATAGTTTGTTATTTTGCAGGTCAAATGAATCAAAATGTCAAAAAATTCTAAATTTGTTGGATATGTATGAGGGAGCATCAAGGCAAAAAATAAACAAGGAAAAACAACACTTTTTTCTAGCAAGGCAACTCCTTCGTCAATGAAAAATGCCATAAAAAGCCTCTTTGGAGTACAAGAAATAAAGTTTTATGAGAAGTATTTGGGGCTGCCATCTTTGATTGAGAGGGGAAAGCGGGCAAGTTTCAATTACACCAAAGTAAGAGTTTGGAGAAAGCTACAAGGGTGGGAGGAAAAATTACTCTCATAAGCTGGGAGAGAAGTGCTCATTAAATCTGTGATTCAAGGCAATCCAACTTTTACAATGGGTTGCTTCAAATTGCCAATAGAGTTTTGTCATGAAATTGAAGCCATGGTGAAAAACTTTTGGCGGGGACAACATGGGGAGAGAAGAAAAATTCATTGGATCCGGTGGGGGGAGTTAACAAAATCCAAGTTTGTCGGTGGAATGGGCTTCAAAGATTTAATCCTATTCAATGATGCTCTACTTGCTAAGCAAACATGGCGCCTCCTCAACAACACTAATTCTCTCTTCCATAGAGTCTTCAAAGCAATTTCCAAATTGCTCTATTTTGGATGCAAAGGAGTCAAAGGCAAGTTCTTATGCATGGAGAAGCATCCTCAAAGGGCAAGATGTGATTCTAGAAGGCACTTGTTGGAGGGTTGGCGATGGGAAGTCCATCAAAATTTGCCAACATTGCTGGCTACCTACAAAACACCCAACCAAAATTCCATCCCCTATCCTAGATTTAATGGAAGAAGCAATGGTGGAATGCTTGATTAATCAAAACAATAAAACCTAGAATCATGAAATGATTGATGGGATTTTTGCTCCACAAGAGGCAAAATTAATCAAAAGAATTCCGTTAGTAAAAAATGTAGCCACAGATTCAGTGTTTTAGCCTAGAGTTGAGAATGGGCTATACTCTTGCAAGTCCTGGTACCAATTTTTAAAAAATCAAGGTGCTGGTTTCACTCATCCAGATCCACCAAACCCTACTCAATCTCTTTGGAAAAAAAAATCTGGGCTCTCGATGTTCCAAACAAGGTGAAACACTTCATATGGGGTGCCTTAGAAACTCTCTGCCAACGAAATGCAATCTGGTTCATCGACAAGTGCTCACTGATCATCACTGTGACAGGTGTTCAACATCTCAAGAATATTTGTGTTAATGTATATTATGTTATGGGCTTTAGGCCCAGCTACTTTACTTGTATAGCACACTTGTACTTGTACTACACTTTACTTGTACCGCACACATATGCTTACTTGTACCACACATATATGCCTCCTATATAAAGGCATCACATGTATATTCCTTCATTATGAAATACTATACAATCATTCAGTATTTCTAACATGGTATCAGAGCCAATGCTCTGACCTTTCTCTTAACAGTCTTGTCTCTTCTGGTGTTACTCCACCCTTATCGCTTCCGTCGTCACAACAACCACTGCAGCCACTCACCGTTGAACCTCCGACATCTCTCAGCTGTTGTCCTTGAGTTCTGGACCTGCAGCCGCCGTCGTTGAGGAGTCCCACATCACACAAACCACTGCAATCACCGTCTCCGCCGTGCATCTTGCTCTGATAACCTTTTTGCAGGTACCACAGTGATCGACTCGCCTTGATCTACACAATCATGGAAGTCTCACAAGCATCAGAGCCTGCACACGCCCTCACGCACCGCCCAAAGAAGCCGCGCCTCAGCCACGCGCCTCACGCGCCACCTTCAGTTCCTGCTGACGTCATCAGTGACGTCATACTGCCACATCACCTAGGGCTAACGTCATCATCAACCTTCTGCTGACATCACCCACCACGTGCAGCTGACGTCATCGTTGACCATCGTTGACTAGAGTTGACTTTGACCGAGGGTTGACTTTAACCGTTGACTTTTCTACAGGGTTGACTTTTGCAGTCCAGGTTCTTCTTACCCAGTTTTTCACGTAAATTTCATTTTTGCAGTCTATTTTTGCATATTGTGTTTCTAAATGGATAAAAAGGATGTTTTTCTTCCTTGCCCCATCAATACTGTATTAGAGGGGAACTAGAATTACTTATCTTGGTCTCAAGCTATGCACAGTTTTCTTAAGGGTCGCATGCTTTGGCATTACTGTACTGGTGCAATTACCATTCCTGTCAAGGGAGCAAGTGAAGAAGATGCTGCCTTCCTTGGTCGCATGATTGAATGGGATAGTCACAACCACATGATCCTCACATGGATTCGGAATACTTCCATTCCCTCTATCTCCAATCTGTTGGGTAGCTTTGATGATGCAAAATCAGCATGGGATATGTTGGCCAAAAGGTACTCCACTACTCGCGAATCCATGAAATATCAGTTAGTAGTTGAATTGCATCAACTTCGACAAGAACCAGGGCAATCCATCAATGACTACTATGATCAGCTTCGCTTCATTTGGGACCAAATTGACCTTTCTGATCCAATTTAGGCATGCTCAAAGGATGCTCAGCAATATGCTATAGTTAGAGAGGAATCTCGTCTCTATGAATTCCTAATGTCACTTCACAAGGACTTTAAGCCCATCCGAGAAGAAGCTCGGCTTGTAACCCTTCAAGCCCAAAATAAGTTCAATGTTTTGGCTATTACTCCTTCTGCTCCTGCCATTGAGCAACCTCAGCAATCAGGTGATTCCTCTGGCTCTAACAATCATCGCAAGTAGACCAACAAGAAGTTCTGCAATTATTGCAAGCATCCTGGCCACACCATTGAGACTTGTTACCGTCGCAACAAATCTACTGCTGTTGTTACTAATACTGAGCCTACTCCGCCGATGCCTTCCATTTCAGCTGAGTCCCAGTCTTCTAGATCCACTATCAACCTCTTCCCCACTGAACTACAGGAGATCATAGCTCAGGCTATTCGTATGGCTAGTAATACATCTCTTTCCACTGCTCTCTCAATTCTACCCGATAAGTCTCAAACTTGGCTTTTTGATTCTGCCTGTTGCAATCACATGACACCTCACTCATCCTTATTCTCCAAACTTGACCCTGCACCACATCCTCTTAATATTCATATAGCTGATGGTTCCACCATGCATGGGAACAGTTCAGGTTTTGTTTCGACCTCTAACCTCTCTATTCCTAGGGTCTTCCATGTACCTGACCTATCTTATAATTTGTGCTCTGTGGGACAATTAGCTGAACTAGGATATTGCCTTATTTTTTTTACTATTCTAGGTGTATTGTGCAGGATCCAAGGACAGGGCAAGAGCTTGGGACCGATCCTAGGGTTGGGCGTATGTTTTCCGTGAACAATCTTCATCTTCCACCTGTTGCTCCTATCTCTGTTGCTGCTGCAGCTGCTACAGTTTCTTCCTTACCTTCTCTCGCACTTTGGCATTCTCGTCTTGGTCATGCCTCATCTACTCAAGTACAACAGTTAGCTTCTAAGGGTCTATTGGGTTCTGTGTCCAAAGACAATTTTGATTGTACTTCATGCCAATTAGGAAAACAGCCAGCTTTAACTTTCAATAATAGTAAATCTATCTCTAATAGTATTTTTGAGTTAATTCATTCTGATGTTTGGGGACCTTCTCCTGTTACTAGTATTGGTGGATCTCATTATTTTGTTGTTTTTATTGATGATTATTCTCGTTATAGTTTGATCTTTTCTATGAAATCTTGTTCTGAAATCTTAACAATATACAGTAACTTTACAAAAATGGTTGAAACACAATTCTCCAAACATATCAAAACTTTTCGTTCTGATAATGCTCTTGAATATACTCAATATGTTTTTCAAGCTCTGTTACATTCCTATGGCACTATACATCACCTAACCTATCCAGGCACCTCTCAACAAAATGGTCGAGCCGAAAGAAAACTTCATCATATTCTTGACACTGTCCATGCTCTTCTTCTTTCTGCCAAAGTTCCTGCCCCATTTTGGGGTGAAGCCGCTCTTCATGCTGTTCATGCCATTAATCGCATTCCAAGCACTGTCATCCATAATCAGACTCCGAATGAGTGTCTTTTTGGGTCACCCCCTGACTATCATTACCTTTGCTCCTTCGGATCTGCTTGTTTCATTCTTCTTCAGCCTCATGAGCACAACAAACTTAAGCCTCGATCTAGACTTTGTTGTTTCCTTGGTTATGGTGAAACTCAAAAAGGGTATCAATGCTATGATCCTGTCTCTCATCGTCTTCGTGTTTCCCGTAATGTTGTCTTTTGGGAACACCGCTTGTTTGTTGAACTCTCTCACTTTCGTTCTTCTCTAACTAAACTGCCCTTACTAAACTCCATGAGCCTCAAACCTATCGTGAGGCCTCTACTAACCCTTTATGGCAGATTACAATGAAAGAGAAAATTGATGCATTAACCAAAAACCATAGTTGGGATCTGGTTACTCTCCCTCCTAGTCAGTCTGTGGTTGGTTGTAAGTGGATCTATAAGATCAAGACTCGCTCTGATGGGTCCATCGAGCACTACAAGGCTCGTCTTGTTACAAAAGGTTTTACACAGGAGTATAGGATTGATTATGAAGAGACTTTTGCTTTAGTTGCCCGTATCTCCTCTATTCGTGCCTTCTTAGTTGTTGTCGCTACTAGTAAATGAGACCTTTTTCAGATGGATGTTAAAAATGCCTTCCTTAATGGGGATCTGCATGAAGAAGTCTATATGCAACCTCCTCCTGGTCTTTCTGTTGAAACAAACAAGGTTTGTCACCTTCGACATGCACTTTATGGTCTTAAACAAGCTTCACGAGCTTGGTTTACCAAGTTCAGCTCCACCATCTTTCGCTTGGGTTACATTGCCAATCCTTATGATTCTGCCTTATTTCTTCGTCGCAATGATAAAGGCACCATTTTGCTTCTCCTATATGTGGATGATATGATCATAACAAGTGATGACCTCAGTGGCATTCAAGAACTCAAGGATTTTCTTAGTGAGTAGTTTGAGATGAAAGACCTTGGACATCTCAGCTATTTCTTGGGTCTTGAGATCACTCATTCCACAAATGGTCTTTATATTACTCAAGCCAAATATGCATCTGACCTTTTATCTCGAGCTGGACTCACTGACGGCAAGACTGTTGACACTCCAGTTGAACTTAATGCGCATCTGACACCCTCGGGGGGGAAACCATTGTCTAATCCCTCTCTTTACAGATGATTGGTTGGCAGACTAGTTTATCTCACAGTTACTCATCCAGACATTTCTTACGCTATTCATCAGGTGAGCCAGTATCTGTCTGCTCCACGATCGACTCACTATGCTGCTGTTCTACGCATTCTACAATACTTGAAGGGCTCTCTCTTCCATGGCCTTTTCTACTCAGCTTAGTCTCCTCTTGTACTCCGTGCATTTTCTGATGCTGATTGGGCAGGAGATCCCACTAATCGCAGGTCCACTATAGGTTATTGCTTTCTCCTTGGTTCTTCTTTGATTTCTTAGCGAAGTAAGAAACAAACTTTTGTGGCCCGCTCCAGTACTGAAGCAGAATATCGTGCTCTTGCTGACACCACATCTGAGCTCCTTTAGCTACGATGGCTTCTTAAGGATTTGGGTGTGTCCACATCCTCTGCTACTCGCCTTTATTGTGACAACCAGAGTGCCATTCATATTGCTCACAATGATGCCTTCCATGAACGGACTAAACACATCGAGATTGATTGTCATTTTATCCGTTCTCATCTTGTCCATGGTGCTCTTAACCTTTTCTCCGTCTCCTCCAAAGATCAACTTGTAGATATCTTCACCAAGGCACTTCCTAAGGGACGCACTCATGATTTGGTTGACACTCTCAAGCTGGTCTCACATCCACCTTGAGTTTGAGGGGGGCTGTTAATGTATATTATGTTATGGGCTTTAGGCCCAGCTCACTTGTATAGCACACTTGTACTTGTACTACACTTTACTTTTACCGCACACATATACTTACTTGTACCACACACATATGCCTCCTATATAAAGGCATCATATGTATATTCCTTCATTATGAATACTATACAATCATTCAGTATTTCTAACAATATGCTTCATGCACTTTGGTCATGTCCCGAATTGGATGGGGTGTGGGATGTTGCATAATGGAATTTCAGGTCTTGGGTACATTTCCAAAACTTCAAGGAGCTACTGAACTAGATTTTTGATCATGGCAAGCGAGCTGAAACATTTTCAGTGACAGTGAGGTGTATTTGGCGGCAGCGAAACAAGGTGCGAAATCAACAGCCCCACCATCCCATTGATCAGTTGTCTTGGGTTGCTGTAGACTCGTTGCTGCCCAACCAACCACACCTACACAGACTGCACAACCCAATGGCATAAAGTGGAAGACCCCTCCTCCCAGTTCCTTCAAAGTCAATTATGATGGAGCTGTTTGTACAAGCTCAAGCTGTTCAGGTATAGGAGTTGTTATCAGAAATCGTGATGGTTTGGTTATCACGTCACTTGCTCAAAATCTCATCAAGCTTACAAACTGGTGGAGATCGAAGCTATGGCAGCAACCCAAGCCATTGAGTTTGCCACAGAAGTTGGTGTGGATAGAATTGTGATTGAAAGGGATTTGAGTGTGGTTGTGGAAGCATTAAGGTTCAATAATGCAAGATTAGCATCATATGGTTTACTCGTTGAAGATGCTACGCTATTAGAAAAGAGATTTTCAAAATTATCCTACTCTCATACAAAGAGAAAGGGTAACAAACTGGCACATGATTTGGCGAGATTAGCACTTAACTTGTCCAATATTGTTGTATGGACGGGGGATGTTCCACCATCAATTTCTCATTTTGTTCAAACTAATTTTACAGTTTCTTTGGAATAATATAAATGAATTTCTTCTTTCTCAAAAAAAAAAAGAATCGAATCGAGTTTTTTTTTTTTTTTTTTTTACTACCTCTGTCCCATTTTATTAGGCCTGTTTAGAAAATCTACATTTTAAAAGAAACATCTTTAATGCATTGTTTTTTACATAAAAGTATACAAGTTTCTAAAACTACCCTCCCTAATTTAAACTTTAGTGAATGAGAGGTATCGAGATATATATATATATATATATTAATAGCCAAAATTCAAAGAAAATCTAATTAGATTTTAATATGATTCTCAATTTTGCACCACATGTCTGGTTTAATTTTTTATTTTGTGCAAAGTGAGTATTGATTGAAAAAATCAAAAATTTCAAGTCCAATTAGATTTTAAATTGACTTTTCAATTGGAGCCCAATTTTCCACCATGTATCCATCTAAGTTTTTAATTTTTGTGGTAAGTGAATTATTGTGTGCAAAAACTGAAGAGTCTAAATCCAATCAAATTCTATATATATATATATATATATAGAGAGAGAGAGAGAGAGAGAGAGAGAGAGAGAGAGAGAGAGAGAGAGAGAGAAACCATTACATATTTTAGAAATTTATGGTTTTAAAAAAATGTGTAAACTAATACCATGTATAATTTAAACATCTTCTCAAAAAAAAAATGTATAATTTGAATTGTATACTTGTGATTATTTTTAATTGTACTCGTATATATACACAGGACTACACGCTAGTTTTAAATAAAGTGAAAATTATATTAAGAAATTTATTTATTAACTAGAATAGAAGCATCACTCACATCAAGAATGCTAAAAAATATAGCATTTAGCAACTTAAAACACTATTTATCTATTTTAACATCACACTATAATATACCCAACATCAAAGTTTTATATTTTTTTACCACTTCATTCAAATATTATTTCTTTATTATTTTGTAATTATTTTTTAATTTCAATCTCATCTCTTCCTCTCTCTTTTTGTACGTGTATCTCTCTTCTCCCAAACAAAAACACCCAACCCACTGCAAACCTAACCCACTGCCACCAGCCACCACCACCCAAACCACACCCACTACCACAGCTGTTGGTGTGGGTGTGTGTTCCAAATACTTTTATTCTTTTTTATTTTCTGGCCATTGGAAATTTATGAGAAAAATAGTCGTTAGGCAATTATGAGAAAAATAGTCGTTAGACAATAATTGATAATATAGCTGTTGGGCTTTTAGGGGTTATTAGTAACTAATAACTATAGACTATTATCTTCATAAGTAGCCTATATAATACTCATCATAACATAATTTCTAAAGGAGTCTTTTTACTAACCTATGTTTTAGATGCACAATTCTACTATCTTTCTCTCCCACATATTTTTCTACAAGAATATTTGTTTTAAGGAAAGGCAATAGAGGGTTGTTCTTAAACTTTTTGTGAGTGGAAGTGCGTACATCATAAAGGTCGACGCTATAGTCTAATCTTGGGGGGTTGTTTGGCCAAGAGAACCAATCGCACCAAGTTTTACTTTAGGTGGCACGAATCAACCTTTAAGGACAATGCTTTCACAGCGTGATTCTATAGCATTGTGAGATTGTTCTAAATTCCTTTTTTATTTTATGTTCTTGCTAATTATTTGGGATATTATTTTTGTAACCAAACTTGTTTATTCACTAAAATATTTCCAACAATCTTAAAGGTTGATCTCTTGCTTCAAAATGGATAAACAAGTTATTGATCATGAAATTTTATATTGTGATTTGATATTATGTTTATAAAGAAAAAATGCTAGTAGTTATATTCTTAGATATAATCACTTATATCTTTTGTGGAGTTTATTTTTCTATCTGGTTTATCTAAACAATTTGGTGGACTAATATTTTCATAGAAAAAATAAATGGCATCCATCCAAATGTGATTTTGATTCTCTAATCTAAATTAATATGTGAATAATAACGTTGTCTTGATATGTGGATATCAACTTATTGCATTTGCAATTATGTGATACTATATGTGTATTGTATTTTGTGAAATTCTTTTATGTCTATTAAAATCTGAGGAACATGAGATTGAAGAAAAACGTATGTGTTTTGAGAAATGTTTTTTGGCATTCAAAAGAAAAATGTTAGCAATAATTTTTATGAGAAATGAGGTAAAATTTTATTTTTTGGTAGAATTCTAAAGAGAAAAAAAAATGGTGTAGACTTATGGTGAAGGCATTCCTATTGTTAAGTGGAATCAATAGTGCCATATCAACTTGGTACTCCTTTTGTATAATGAAGATACAATGATACTATAATTTTATTAAATTTTATTTCCTTGCTAAAGTATTCAAGCAATCATTTATGGTCATGTGAAAAAGAAATTGTGGATGATTAAACATTTGTATTATACAATTGTGGTATAATGATATCAAATTTTACAAAATATTAAGTGCCTTATTCTTGTAAAATTTTGGACGTTCCTAAGAGTGGTTTCTAGTAGCTAGAGGCTATTGGCTTTATGTACAAAAGCTATTATTTCTACATCTCTTGACACAAATATATGAAATGAGAAATTATGGAAAAATAATTAAAATTTTCTTTATATATATATATTAAAAAAAAAAGATCCAACAATTATTTTGGGCTAGTGGATAAGATTTAGTGGGAATAAATATTCCTTATAAATTATATATATATATATATATATATATATATATATATTTACACATATTTTTATTGGCTATATGTGTTGTTTTGAGATGGTGGATAGGTTTTTATGAATTTGAAACAAAAAGACCTTGCAAACCCATAACAAGAGTAACCAAATTCCTTAGTTTGGTACATAATAATTTGGATGATTTAAAACACACAATGACTAGAGATGGTAAAAGATTTCATGCAATTTTTGTTGATGGTCATTCTATATTTATTTAACTTTGTGTATTAGGAACCGAAGATAAGGTATTGGAAATTTTTATAAGATATAAAAAATGAAGTTGAGAATGGCATAAGCCTAACTTGGTATACCTCGAATTATGGGGGTGGTTGGCTAAGATGTTACCCAAATCTAAAAGGAGAATACCTCAAAGTGTGGGGCTACTTGCCTACGGTCATGCTACATGAACCTAAAAGGAGAAAACTTGATTCTTAATTATGTGATTGTGTGTTTATTGGTTATGTTTGTTATAATTCATGACATTGATTATGTTTGTTATAATTCATGATATAAAATTATTTTCATCAATATTGATGTATTTAGAATTTAATACTATTGTTGAATCTTAAAAATACTTTTTTTAAGTATGTGGTTCTTTTGAAAAATAAGGAAAATATGTTTCATGAACCTATCGATATTTCTAATGTTCTTATTGTGATATGCAAGAATTGAGAAGAAGTAAGCGAACTAGGAAGAAAAAGAGTTATGGTAACAATTTTCTTACCTATATTGTTGAAGATAAACTTGTATGTTATTATGATGCAATTAAATTTGTTGAGGCACCATTACCGTTGGAAGCTTTTAACAAATTATTAGATTATGTCTAATCACACTTGGAATGGGTTGAGCTTCCACCTAAGGTTAAGCCTATTAGTTGTAACTGGGTGTTTAAAACAAAATTGTATGGTTGCAATTGTATGGTTGCAAGTGGGTTTCTAAAAAAAAAATTATAACTGAATGGGATCACAAATAAGTATAAGGCATGCTCAGTAGCTAAAGGCTATAAGCAAAAATATCATGTTGATTATTTTATACTTATTTTTCGATTATTAGAATTGCATCTATAAGAATGTTATTTTTCATTGTATCTATTTACAAACCAATTATACATCATATGGATGTTAAAACTTTTTTCTAATAAGTGAATTAGAAAATATATATATATATATATATATATATATTATATGGAGCAACCCGAGGGTTGTGTTATCCTTAAACAATAACATAAAGTTTGTAAATTAGTTAAATCCTTGTATGGATTAAAACAAGCACCTATACAATGACATGAAAATTTTGATATATGATGCTTACACATGGACTTGTGACTTATGGTCATATAATAAGTTAAATAATAATGACGGTGTCATTATTCGTTTATATGTTAATGACTTACTTATATTTGGAACTAGCCATAATGTTGTGCATGATACTAAATGTTTTCTTGCCTCTAAATTTGATATGAAAATTTTGGTCGAGGCAAATGTTATTTTAGGCATCAAGATCCTTAGGAATAATGATTGCAGTGTACTATCACAATCTCATTATGTGGAATAAAAATAAAAATGAACACTTTGATATGTGATCTATGTCTATTATGTATGACTTAAAGGTGCACTTAGTAAAAAATCGTGGTGATACTGTTTCACAAGATAAATATACACAAATTATTGGTAGTTTAATGTTTTGACAAATTGTTCTCATCTTGATATTGCATATGTTGTTAGTAGATTGAGTAGAAACACTCATAATCCTTGTATTGAGCATTGGGATGCAATATCTAAATTATTAAGATATTTAAAGGAGACTTTTGATTTTGGTTTGTTATATTGTGGCTATCATACTGTTTTAGAAGGATATTGTGATACTAACTAGATCTCTGATACAGATGAAGTGAAGCCCACTAGTGGATATATGTTTACACTAGCTGGAAGGGCTGTCTCTTGGAAGTCAACCAAGAAGACTTGCATAGTGAGATCTAAAATGAAAACAGTGTTAGTGGCTTTAGAGAAGGCTAGGTCCAGAGCTGTATGGCTTAGGAGTATATTAATTGATATGCCTCATTTTACTGACTTTATTGGCTCTGTTTGCTTTCCTTGTGATTGCCAGACTGCCATAATCCGTGTTAAGAGCAAAGTTTATAAATGAAAAAATCAACATATCCAATTGAGGCTAAGGCAACTTATTGATAATGATGTTATGTCATTGGACTTTGTGAAATGGGAAAAGTCAACATATCCAATTGAGGTCGAGGTAGCTTATTGATAATGATGTTATGTCATTGGACTTTGTGAAGTCTGAAAGGAACTTGGCCGATCCTTTGACCAAACCACTAGCAATGAGGCTGGTGAGTGAAACATCTAAGGGAATTGGACTGATACCCAAGTTGCGACACTGTGGCTAATGCCTATCCTCTTTATGATGGGTGATTCCACGCAAGAGGTTAAATAGGTAGAGGTCATTAGTGGTCCATGGACACTGTTGTTTGTGTTACGTGTTTTTCGCTATCTCGATAAGGAGATTAGTGATGAGTCCATCCCTATGGTGTGAGAAAGTGCCAAGTTGCAAAATTTGGTGAGGTTGAGCTTTAGGCTCTTAATGGATCCATATCCCTACTTGTTTGGATGGGGTGTATTTGCACGCATTCTTGATGGATGCCACCGATTAAGTTGCAGTTTGTTGGAGGTTGAGCTTTAGGCTCTTAATGAATCCATACTCCCTACTTGTTGGGATGGGGTGCTCTCCACACACTCCTGATGGATGCCACCTATGTATGAGTGGAAGTTGTACCGCTTCCTATGAGACTTTTTGGGTAGGTCTCTAGAGCTCTCATGAAACCCAGTGGTGCATGGCCTGGATAAGGCACCAACCCGCTTAAGAGCAACCTTGATAAAGAAAGTTATGTGGGTGGTAAGTTTGGTTTACTAATAGCTTGGTTAAAAGAGTTTTAACTCCACCTTTGTCTTTTAGTTCCTACTTATTTAACCTATGTATGGTTAAAACCTTCTGGTACCATATTGATGCATGCTTTCTTTAGTTGTGTGCCTTTCCTATTTTGTGTTTGTAACATGTGGGGGATTGTTTGTGTGGATGCGTGTTCCAAAAAATTTTATTCTTATTTATTTTCTAGCAATTGGAAATTTATAAGAAAAATAGCCGTTGGGCAATTATGAGAAAAATAGTCGTTGGGCTTTTAAGAGTTATTAGTAACTAATAACTATAGACTATTATCTTCATAAGTAGCCTATATAATACTCACCATAACATAATTTCTAAAGGAGTCTTTTTACTACTCTATGTTTTAGATACACAATTCTACTATCTTTCTCTCTCACATATTTTTCTACAAGAATATTTGTTCTAAGGAAAGGCAATAGAGCGTTGTTCTTAAACCTTTTGTGAGTGGAAGTGCATACATCACAAAGGTTGACGCTATAGTCTAATCCTGGGGGGTTGTTTGGCCAAGAGAACCAATCGCACCAAGTTTTACTTTAGGTGGCATGAATCAACCTTTAAGGACAATGCTTTCGCAACGTGATTCTATAGCATTGCGAGATTATTCTAAATTCCTTTTTTATTTTATGTTCTTGCTAATTATTTGGGATATTATTTTTGCATCAAAACTTGTTTATTCACTACCGCCACCGCCACCCATAACCTCAACCCTCAACCCACAACCACCTAAATCACAACAAACAAAAAAACCCAAAATCAAATCACAAACTCAAACCCACACCTACACCCACTACCACTAGCCACCCTAGCCACAACCACAACAATCACAACCATCACCAACAACGACAAACCCACCCATACCACAACCAACAAAAACCCACCCACGAAACCCAAACAACCACCACCATTCCACGCCGATGACCCACACCAATCTTCACGCTAATCTCACCTCGACACTAATGCCCACGCTGGTCAAAGAGTTTCAAGCTTGGGTTTTGTCTTAGGCATGGGAGAAGGGAAGGGATGGGTTGAGGGAGAACCAACTAAAAAGATGTGGAACAAGGTTCAACGTGAGAAAGAGAGAAAGAGGGAGAAACTTAGAGACACGCTTGAGGGATTAAATAAATATTTTTTGGCAGTTCACTATAGCTAAGTGTCAAATTTTTAGCATTTGAGAGCTTTAATGTAGTATGTATTTTTGTGTGTAGGTTGTTAAATGGCTTTTTAGCATTTTTAGCATTCTTGATGTGAATGCTAAGAGCACTAGCATTGGGGGTGTAAAACTCCAAGTTGCTATTTTACAACCAAATTCACTAAAAACTCACTCCATTGGGGTATGTAGTTGTAAAAATATATACCTCCTTGCTACAGTAAGTTTGCATATTTGCAACTTACTGTAGTTGGGTGGTAAACTTAAATATTATTATTTTAAGTAGTGTGTAGGTTTGGTAGAGAGGGAGAATGAAAAAAAGGTAGAGAGATGGAAGAGTTGTATTATTTTTATATTATTTGTTGGTATTAATTTATATTATTTTAAAGAGTTGTATCTAAAAATAGAAATTGGGATGTTAGGTGAGTTGTAAAATGAGATGGTAAAATAAATAAAGTAGTATTTGAAAATGTAAAATAGGTATTTTTTTTTACATCTTCTATTGCTAGTGCTCACAATTTAGTGCCAATGGGGTATATAAATATAAATTAGGCCTCGAGAAGAGGGATAAATGAAAACAAATTAAATTAATAGCTTTTTTTTCTTAGAGAGTTTCAATATATGGCACGTCCACTCCTGATAAATAATTTTTTATCATCAGATCAAAACACCAATTAATTTATGGTGTAAGCAGTGATCCCAAATTTCTTATTTAGCCGTAACCGAATTTATAGAACCACAATTAAATGAATAGCTTGACTTCGTAGTGCTGTGCCACTCTAGTCCAGACAATTCATTAAGGCTGTGTTTGTTTCGTGTAAAACGTTTTCCGGAAAATACATATTTTCCGGAAATGCTATTTTCCAGAAAATGAAAATATTTTTAAGTGTTTGGTTGAATTATGAAAATTGTTGTGGAAAATATTTTTATGTGTTTGGTTCTATTAGGAAAATGCTATTTTCCGGCAGCAAATTCCGGCAACAACACAACAACAACAACAACAACAACAACAGCAAATTCCGGCAGCAACAACAACAACAACAACAGCAAATTCCGGCAGCAACAACAACAACAACAATCAGTTCATCAAAAAAAAACAACAACAACAATCAAATTTAAAAAAAAAAAAAAAAAACAACAACAACAATCAAATTAAAAAAAAAAAAAAAAAAAAAAAACTGAGAGATAGAGGAAGAGAGAGCTCGAGGTGCGATGGCGCGATCGAGGGGGTCTTGCAATCCATGGAATCCCACATCGCCTAGGGAAGCAGATGAAAATGTGTTTATAAGGAATGATCTCCCTTCAATGTGTAGAGGCCTTTTCCTAGCGCAACCTAGGGAAGAACAAAACCGTGAGGGGTATGGGTCCCAAAGCGGACAATATCTACACAGTTGGGGGGGGTCGTTACAGATGGTATCAGAGCCATGCCCTAGCCGGAAGTGTGGGTCCCACACGTGAGGACGCGTGTGCTCGTAAGGGGGGTGGATTGTAGTGACCCGAAAGGGGTCTTGCAATCCATGGAATCCCACATCGCCTAGGGAAGCACATGAAAATGTGTTTATAAGGGATGATCTCCCTTCAATGTGTAGAGGCCTTTTCCCTAGCGCAACCTAGGGAAGAACAAAACCGTGAGGGGTATGGGTCCCAAAGCGGACAATCTCTACACAGTTGGGGCGGGGTCGTTACAGAAATGCTGGATATTATCATACTTATGTTGATTATTATGTTGAGAGTCTAGTTTTGAATGACAAAAATCCCAACTGTGCAGTTACTGAGAAAAATTAAAGAGGAACAACAATAGGCAAGGTAACATTCTATTTTAATCCTTATTTTTATGATTTTCCATTTTGTTATTCATATATACTTGGCATTGATTATGATTTGGATGTGAATATATATGACACTGTTCTTTAAATTCTTATTTATGATTGATTACCTGAATTGAGTGGCTTTATATTTAAAATAGATAACTTATCAGTTATCTATTTCATATTACTTTTAAAACAAAAAAACTAAACAAAAAAACAAACTGGTTCATGTTGGTTATTAACTTTTGCATGCTTAATTGTCAAGTGCTTAAAGATAAATGGATTGTGTGAATTTCATGTTTCCTGCCACTTATAAATTACATTTTATAGATAGATGTACTCAACTTTTCTTTCTTGATAATGTTATGATGACCTCTTTTTAACTTCATATTCTTACACTTTTACTAAATGTTCTTCATGGATTTTTTTTTTTCTTTTTAATTTTTTTTTTTAAATCTTAATTTGTCAATAGTGATCTATTTATGCTAAAGATATTTCATACACCTTTTTAAATCTTCCATTCCCACATCTTATTGAAAACATTCAAAAGATCAATGTTCATTGACAAACCAGCTAAACAGTGGCTATTGCTTGCTTTGGATGTTTAAGAATTGAAAATGACTTGTTTATGATCCTCGTCTTAAACTATTTTTGTTATCTTAAGCTCCTTCGCATAATTTGAAAAAGAATTTTAACCCAATATTAGTGAAGCCATCAATAGGTATATATTGATACTTGAATTAATCATGAAGAAAATGGGGAAGCTCTATGTACATGGATGCACATTTTTGTAATTCAAGTTTCACTACAAGGGAATTTTTTACGGAGTTACTTGTTATGTGAAAAAAAACTCAAGATGTTCATCATATCTGTACATATCAGTTATTATGTGAAACATATCTTGGTGCATGCAACACACCGTGTATCCTTTCACGTGTTCACTTCCTAGCTATAGTATATATAAACAAGGAAGTCTTCAGCATTAAGATCACATCCTGTTGAACCGCATAGGACTCTGGTTCTACCTTCCCTTAAAAAGCTTATCTGTCGTTTCTTCTTCTTCTTCTCAAAAGTTAGTCGTTTACGGTTGCCAACCACTCTCTCTTCTTCCATTAGTGCTTTCAGGTCAATGATTCTTTTTCATTTTAATACTAATGTGTGGGGTTTTGTTTTTTTTTTTTTTTGGGGGGGGGGGGTGGGGTGGGGGATTGGTTCTGTAATCATGTTTATGCCACTGTTCTTGTAACCATTTTTATTAATCCATCTATTATTACAGTTGTTCAAGCCATTCTAATAACTTTTTTTTTTTTTTCCTAAACTCTTACCTTTGAATTTTTTTTCCCCTAAACCAAACTAGTTCCATATCCATATTACTTGGTAACAGACTTTGCATTCCATATAAGATCTCATACCCATCCCCCACAAGCAATCTTTGTCTAATTGCATTCCATGGTTATCTACTTCTAGACCTCCCTGAGTTTCCAAGTTTCCAAATCACTATGTTCACAAGCCCCTCAAGGACCATAAAATTGAAATATTGGTCCCTTAATGAGCCATCTATCACCTTCCATTGTTTTTCCCTTTCTTACATGGAATAATTCAGTTTTCTGGTTGTTGAAGAGGCAGTACTTAACAGTTTAATTTCTTGATTTAATATTATTAGAAAATGAGATTGGTTTTTTTTTTCTTTTTTATGGTTGGTGTGTTTGTGATTTGGCTTTATTTTTGTATTTTGGTTGGTTTCTGAAATTAATATCCAGGACTCCTAGTTTGGTTAAGTAATGGAATTATAGTAGGGTATGCTTCAAGTTTCAACTCTTCAATACAAAACAATGTGGAGAATTCTTTCAAACTAGAAATATAGGTTAAATAGAGTTCATCTTTTAATTATAGTACTGAGATCAGGAACTCCTTCACTAATTGGTATCAAAAGGAATTAAATTCTTAAAATTCATTTAAGCTAATTTCTAATTGACCAAATTTGATAATGGTGGGGTATGTTTCTGTGGCTGTCTCTTGTTTTACTCAAGGATTTTGATCCCATATTTATGGGAGGAATTTTCTTACATAAAATATCTTCCAACTTTTTAAGCATAGCACAGGAACTCCAAATCTGCTGCAATGGTCACAATCTGGACTTAAATTTGGGTTTTTGAGTGAGGTGGCTTTCTTTTTTATATAAATCAGTCTCTAATTCAGTTTATGATGTAAGCAAACCTAAAATTTCTTTCAGTTTTATAAGCTCCATAATGAGTGGTGCTTGTCATTTTAACCCAAACGATAGCAGCTGTAGTGCAGAGGTATTAGTAACGAAATTCTGTAGTGGGACTAGCAGTAATGGTGGAGAAAGTGAAGGTGGCTTATCTGTTAGATATGACATGCACCTATGTTTGTCTCTTCAGTCTTCCTATAATTTTCAGAAGCGGCCAAAACATGATGGACCTGGCTGTAAAATACTAAACATCCCAATTAGCCTTGTTGTGTAGATCCCCAATGCACTTTAAATGTGTAATGATGATTCTCAAATGGAGTCTGATTTTCTTATCAATTGGTGCATAAAGTTCAAACTCAATGGGGATTATCTTGAAATTTATTGATGTAGTGAAGCATTTTTCTCATATAATAACCTGATCTCTCATCATCCAAGCTCTCCCTCTTCTTGATTTCAATTTTATAATGTCATTCTTTATGTGATGTATATAGTTTGTCTGTTTTCCCTTTTTCTTTGTATATAAAATATATAAGTGAAGTCTCATTTCAAGGTGGTTCCATAATATCTTGTTTTTGTATTTCGGTGGGGCTGTGTTTCCTGCTCTGTGAACTGGTAGATTTGTATCAGCTAGTATATGCCAAGAATGATTTATTACGTAAATTTGCTTGCTTGTTGGGATGTTTTGATTTTCTTGTTTGTTAAAAAGAAATTCATATTTTTTATTGTTAATAGATTAATTTTTCACCGTCTATGTCTCTTATTGATCTTCATATTCTGTTGTTAACTAGCAGTTTTTTTATGATCTGAATTTCATACAACTATACAAGTCATTTTCTTGATCTTCATATTAGTACTTATCTTTGATCTCTGAACAGGTCGGTTGTTTGCTTTGTTGGACTAATTTAACTCAGATTTCAAGGCTTATAGTGAGACATCTTTTCAACGATGGGAAATCATGATTGCACTTAAAGCTCTCAACTGTGGCCCTGTTGAAACTGATAAGCTTTATGCAGTGGTGATTGCAACAGAAGCTTTGAATGAGCAGATGCTTGCAACTACTTATGATCATTTGGTTTATGATGAATTGGCAGGAAGATTATTTAGGGCTAAAAATTCTAAACTGTGAAAATTTTGGTTAGAGAGCTTTTTCACCAAAAAAATGGTGGTCACTAAACTTTGTTAAGCATTATGAACAATGTTAATGGTAGTATTATGGTTATACATTAGGGAGCAATGTGTCTTTTGAATAAACTTGGATGGTAGTAGTGATTAGATGTTATGTATCCAGGAGGGGAATGTATAATGTTGTTTATGGAAGAATGCTAAGTGTTTGGATGATTATGAATTATAACTTAGATGGTGGTGGTATTATTGTTATTATATGTATTACAAATTTACAAATGCTTTCATTTTACCTAAGTGTGTCAAAGTATATGTTTCAGAGGTAGAAGTGCAGTCAATCTATATGCCTTGTAAAAAATAACTAGCCCTCGTGTCCTGTACTGCAATTTTTCAAAAAAAAAATAAATGACACAACTGGAACACGTGCAAATGTAACTGAATAGTTACGTTTTTGTCATGTTGCTTATTTTTAACACCATTTTGCTTCCAATTGATTTATCCAAAGAAGGCAAACAAGCTCTCCAACTGACTCTCTCTCTCTCCTCTCTCTCTCTCTCTCACTCCAACTATTACTGTTAAACTCTTCTATTTACTGCCTCTACAATCTCTGAACCCTTTCTCTCATTTCTCTCTCTTTGAAGCTTGAAACAAGCAGAGAATAATGTCAGACTACTTGCCTCCTAAAGTCTGCAAATCTTTATTCACAAAGAAGCGATGTGGGACTCTCTACCTCTTGAAATCCCAACATGTTCTCATACGTCTACAGTCAAATCCATCGTAACTTGCACCTCAGTCTGCAAAACATGGAAATCCCCTACCAAAACCCTACCTTCATTTCCATGCATCTCCACCAATCCTCTAACAAACAACAACCATCCCCTCCTCCTCTTCAGACAAGCAACTGACCAACATGAAAAAGAATACTACGCATTGCATTGGGACGACAACGAAAATTTCTATGAACACACTAGGTTTGGCTTCCCTTTCCATGATCTAAGCCCTTGCGAAATATACCGTGAGGTGGGTACTTGCAACGGTCTCATCTGCCTTGCTGATGATTTTTATATAGACTATTATAAATTCATTCTCTGGAACCCTTGTGTTAAAAGTTTGTGGAACTTCCTCAACCCAATATGACCTTCCACACACATGGTGGGCACGATGCATCTGTTGGGTTTGGATTTGATTCCAAAACCAATGACTATAAGGTGGTGAGGTTTCTGACTTTTCTGGATAAAGATGAGTGGGACTACGAGTCTCCACCTGACGTTGAGGTTTACTCACT
>NW_027070181.1:127909-154274 GCF_002906115.3 Quercus suber
AAAAAAATTATTAAAATAAAAGAACAATAAGAGAGTTGATGATGATAAATAAAATTTCAATGAAGAAATAAATTTGCAAAATGATAAACATGATGATAATATTGATGTAGATGAATTGATTAGGCAAGGTGAAGAATATGATGAAAATAAATTATTATTTTGGGTTATTTGTCATGTATTATCATTTGAGTTAAGTCAATTTG
Organism: Quercus suber; assembly: GCF_002906115.3. Lineage (NCBI taxonomy): Eukaryota > Viridiplantae > Streptophyta > Magnoliopsida > Fagales > Fagaceae > Quercus > Quercus suber. Next base: position 128,113 of record NW_027070181.1, read on the forward strand.
AATATGTATATTATACACATGTTAATTTGATTTATTTAGTCAACTTGTTAAATATTGTTACATAAAGTGATATTAAATTGGTAATTAATTGAATATAATCTAAATTTATAATGAATATAATTAATTATTTATTTATGTATATCTGTAATTTTTGTATAAATATAAATAGTGTTTGTGTATCTTATGATACACGATACAGAAAAATAAATAATCAATTCATGACATGATTTACATTTTGACTACTATCGTTGGAATTATCAAATGATCTAATTTAGTTTTTTTTTTTTTTTTTTGGTGATTTATTTTGTCTTATGCTTGCTTGCCATGCCTTTTCATGCCAAAATACTGCTGGTAGGACACATTTTGCTTGATTGAGCATTCGCCTTTCCCTTCCTAATTTCTTTTGTTCCTTTCAATTTGTTCCTATGCATTGCAGGTTTTGGATGGGAGGGACCCACTAGGTACGAGATGTTACCATCTAGAGAAGCATTTGAAAGAGCATTGCAAGCATAAAAACTTGATTTTTTTGTTAAACAAGGTTTGTTGCGTTTTATACATCATGATTTTGGTGAGATGATAAGGATTTACTTATTCTTTTATGTTACCTCCTTGCTGCTTGAACATTCTAATGTTCGGTTTTCACAGTGTGATCTTATTCCAGCTTGGGCTACAAAAGGATGGCTTAGAGTGTTATCAAAGGAATATCCAACTCTAGCATTCCATGCAAGCATCAAAAAGTCATTTGGCAAGGTACCCTTATTGGTTCATGTAACTTTGTGGTCGTGATAACTGCTAACTTCTTGATATCTAACAATGTGTGGTATGCTTTGCAGAACTTATTATTATTACTACAAATTCCAGATGTTTCCTATAGTATTACCTCCCCTTTTATATGCACTACTATATTACATACATCTCATGAAGCAAATGTCATTACTTTGAATTTTCATTTATCCCCCTCCCCTTGGGGCCTAACTCATATACTCCCTCCGTCCTTAATTTTTAGGCCTCTATTACTATCAATAAATAAATTTCCTAACATATTTTTTTACCTTATTTAAAATGTCAGTGCCTCTCTTTCACTAAAGTTTAAATTAGGGAGTGTAGTTTTGGAAAATTTTACCTTTTATGTAAAAGATAACGCATTAAATGATATTTCTTTAAAAAGTTGGATTTTCTAAACAGGCCTAATAAAATGGGTTGGAGGGAGTTAAAAAAAAAAAAAAAACTCAATTCAATTCAATTAGTTTGGCCAAATTATATGACCAACAATTATCCTACAATGTAGACATAATGTTATGGCCAAATACACACGTGCACACACATTTTTTTCTTTTCATTTCCTTCTTTTATTTTCAAGCCACATCCAAAGGAACTGTCAGGTTGCGTTTGGTAATGGCTTAAAAATCGAGCTTATTTTACTATTTAGCTTTATTCATAGTCATACTTCACTTTTTGGTACTATTCATGGGTCCCACTTTATTTCAGCTAATTTTTACTTTTATTTACAGTACTTTCAACAAAAAGTTTTCAGTTTAGCTAAATAAATTGTTCCCAAACGGCACTTAACATGATTAATATGGAAGGACCTTATAGTTTAGGATTCACTGAATATATAAATGGCACATTGTATATGTGTAACTCTTAGTGTGATTTAGCTTAAAAAGCTGTTCTAATATGTTCTTTTTCAAATTTATATCTTTCTTGGACTCAGGGTTCTCTTCTGTCAGTATTGAGACAATTTGCTCGCATAAAAAGTGACAAGCAATCCATATCTGTCGGATTCGTTGGGTATCCAATGTTGGAAAGTCGTCGGTTATCAATACACTTCGCACAAAGAATGTAATATTTCTCTTCTCCTTTGCTGCCTATAATGTGTTATTCTTCTACAGCTGCTAATTTAATTTAAGGGGTGCGGGCACACACATAATCATATATACAAGGCCTGTTTGTATAAACAAGGATCTATTCATATATTTATTTCTCTAAATGTTATGTTTGATATATTATAGTAGTTTGATCATTGGATTATAAAATAGAACTTAAACAATTTGGTTACCTTTTGTGCAGTGCAAGTAGATTGCATTTAAATTTGGACTCATTTTACTTTTCAAAATTTTTTGGATTTATTTGTGATTTGTTCTGTTTATGCTGTATTAGACTTTGAATGCCCCATAATGTTATGAATTGAATTGAGTTTTTTTTTTTTTTTTAACTCCCTCCAACCCATTTTATTAGGCCTGTTTAGAAAATCCAACTTTTTAAAGAAATATCATTTAATGCGTTATCTTTTACATAAAAGGTAAAATTTTCCAAAACTACACTCCCTAATTTAAACTTTAGTGAAAGAGAGGCACTGACATTTTAAATAAGGTAAAAAAATATGTTAGGAAATTTATTTATTGATAGTAATAGAGGCCTAAAAATTAAGGACGGAGGGAGTATATGAGTTAGGCCCCAAGGGGAGGGGGATAAATGAAAATTCAAAGTAATGACATTTGCTTCATGAGATGTATGTAATATAGTAGTGCATATAAAAGGGGAGGTAATACTATAGGAAACATCTGGAATTTGTAGTAATAATAATAAGTTCTGCAAAGCATACCACACATTGTTAGATATCAAGAAGTTAGCAGTTATCACGACCACAAAGTTACATGAACCAATAAGGGTACCTTGCCAAATGACTTTTTGATGCTTGCATGGAATGCTAGAGTTGGATATTCCTTTGATAACACTCTAAGCCATCCTTTTGTAGCCCAAGCTGGAATAAGATCACACTGTGAAAACCGAACATTAGAATGTTCAAGCAGCAAGGAGGTAACATAAAAGAATAAGTAAATCCTTATCATCTCACCAAAATCATGATGTATAAAACGCAACAAACCTTGTTTAACAAAAAAATCAAGTTTTTATGCTTGCAATGCTCTTTCAAATGCTTCTCTAGATGGTAACATCTCGTACCTAGTGGGTCCCTCCCATCCAAAACCTGCAATGCATAAGAACAAATTGAAAGGAACAAAAGAAATTAGGAAGGGAAAGGGGAATGCTCAATCAAGCAAAATGTGTCCTGCTGCAGTATTTTGGCATGAAAAGGCATGGCAAGCAAGCATAAGACAAAATAAATCACTAAAAAAAAAAAAACTAAATTAGATCATTTGATCATTCCAACGATAGTAGTCAAAATGTAAATCATGTCATGAATTGATTATTTATTTTTCTGTATCGTGTATCATAAGATACACAAACACTATTTAAATTTATACAAAAATTACAGATATACATAAATAAATAAATAATTATATTCATTATAAATTTAGATTATATTCAATTAATTACTAATTTAATATCTCTTTATGTAACAATATTTAACAAGTTGACTAAATAAATCAAATTAACATGTGTATAATATACATATTCAAATTGACTAAACTCAAATGATAATACATGACAAATAACCCAAAATAATAATTTATTTTCATCATATTCTTCACCTTGCCTAATCAATTCATCTACATCAATATTATCATCATGTTTATCATTTTGCAAATTTATTTCTTCATTGAAATTTTATTTATCATCATCAACTCTCTTATTGTTCTTTTATTTTAATAATTTTTTTGTTTTTTTTTTTTTTTTATATTTCTTCCTGGCATACTAACTTCTTCAATTTATAATAACAATGACAAAAATAAAAAATAAAAATCATTATATTGTCAATTAATACCTTATTCATAGTATAGAAAGAAATTTGCAAATATGAAAGTAAAGTGTAAGTGTGTAGTCCAAATTTTGTAAGAGAAAAAAAAATTATGATAAATTAAATAACCTAATAATTTTGTGTTAAAAAAAAATCTAACAACTTATTGGATTCAAATAAAAGCACAAATTTTAACCAAAAAAACCCATTTTAAAGAACATATCTATGTATCGTACAATTCATGAGCACTAACGATACACCCTTACAATACGGAACTTTTAATACACAAAACGATACTACTAAACACTATGATTCCAACCACCCATGTAACAAGCTCCTTAAAAAACATTGTCGCCAATAATTAACCATCCAAAATAATGCCTAGGAGTACAATGCAAGCAATACCCTAAAAACAGAACAAGAATCAAAGCAGCTTGCCTGGAAGGTGAAATTTTATACATTACTTTTTTTTTATAAGAAAATAAATTTAATAGTGTGTAGGCACCAATAGACGCAAACTGCTGGAAATCAAAACAGCTTGCCTGGAAGGTGACCCTTTAATAGTTGATTTTTGAGAAGGGCCTCTTAAAAAGGCTAAATCCTATGCCATTTCCCTCTTCTCTCCCTTCTCTTTCAAAACCACCCCCCCATGACACAAAATAAATTTATAAAAATAAAATAAATAAATAAAACCCTAGAAAAATATAATGTGTGAAGTTCAGAAAGCAGATTAGTCAACACTCTCGGCCTTTTTTTTTAACAGTAACTTCTTTCAGCCATTTGATATGGCAACAAATGCTTGGGAAATTCAAGATCAAGGGCAATGATCAAACTTCTCAACCTTCCCTTGGTACATGTAGCCACTCAATAAATCAATATCAAGATTGCAAAGGGCTAAAAATTAAAAAATTAAAAAACTAACAAAATATAAAAGAGTGTAATGATAATTGAGAGAGAGAAACAAGACAGATATAATTTTTAGAAAAAAAAAACAAGACAGATATAAATAGATTTATACATTTCAACCAATCAACAAAGAAACACTAACCTGGACAACCACATCAGAAGAGTCCACTACTTTATAGAGCTCACCCCATATACGCTTACTTTGACCCTTTTCAAACATTGTATGCCGAACCAGGTCCCGAAGTCCATCTTCTTCATTTCCTTCAGCAGAGGCATTAGCAACATGCTTCTGCTCAAACGCATCTAAGTAATCAATAAAAATAAATTAAATAAATAAACGTTTTAAATTCATAATATAATGAGCTATCACATGAAAATGCAAACACAAAATGCTTTTTTCACATTTTAATCATGGCCCAGTCCAAAGAGGCCAACCAACTAAATAGAAAGAAGGCCTAGAAGAGGGAGAGGAGAGAGGAGAGAAGAAGGAAGAACATTCATGTACCCTGAGAACCATCAGCTTTCTTAACCAAGGAATCATAATCTGCTGCCATGAGCTTTGGACGCTTCCTCTTTGACTTAGGGCCAAATGTATTCTCAAATGGCTGAGTGTCAAGAAGATGAACTCTGGCTTGCTTCTAAAAAAAACAAGACAGATATAAATAGATTTATACATTTCAACCAATCAACAAAGAAACACTAACCTGGACAACCACATCAGAAGAGTCCACTACTTTATAGAGCTCACCCCATATACGCTTACTTTGACCCTTTTCAAACATTGTATGCCGAACCAGGTCCCGAAGTCCATCTTCTTCATTTCCTTCAGCAGAGGCATTAGCAACATGCTTCTGCTCAAACGCATCTAAGTAATCAATAAAAATAAATTAAATAAATAAACGTTTTAAATTCATAATATACTGAGCTATCACATGAAACTGCAAACACAAAATGCTTTTTTCACATTTTAATCATGGCCCAGTCCAACGAGGCCAACCAACTAAATAGAAAGAAGGCCTAGAAGAGGGAGAGGAGAGAGGAGAGAAGAAGGAAGAACATTCATGTACCCTGAGAACCATCAGCTTTCTTAACCAAGGAATCATAATCTGCTGCCATGAGCTTTGGACGCTTCCTCTTTGACTTAGGGCCAAATGTATTCTCAAATGGCTGAGTGTCAAGAAGATGAACTCTGGCTTGCTTCACAGATATATAAAGCACTCAATTAGCAAATGAAAATATACAATACTTTCATCAATCTAAAACTGTGACTACAAAACTTGCTTGAATGGTAAAACGTGTTACTATTTCCACTAATAATTCACAAGATTTAGCATTTATCATGACTGCATGAATCAAAACCAACTAAATCTTGTAAACTAAATTGTTCAATTTTTTTTTTTTTTTGATAGGTAAAAGTGTAAAACCAAATTGATCAATGATTTCAATGTTTGATCATGTATGCACTGCCAAATTGATTTTGATCAGTCTTGTTTTAGCAGTGACTATAGATATTTCCATTGTATACTTACCGTGTACTAGAGCAGTGCAGGTTTTTTTTTTTTTTTCCCTATTGAATATTAATATTACTTATCAAAAATGTTGTTACTATAGATATTTCCAAGGTGTGGAAGATAAATATGTGACACCAAACACAATGGAATAAGCAACTATAGTTCAGCTAAAAATGGTGTAAGTGATTTCCCTTTTTTTTTTTTGTGCACCAGATGTAAATAATTTTATGTTTCCTCCACAAAGTGGAACAGAAAGCTCAATACCTTTTGGTGATCATTTACGAGGGACCAGGGAACACTCTTCGAATTTACTATGACATGGTAGCCGCTAGACATATGGTTTTGAATCTCTTCACGGCAAACTTCAAGCTTTTTCTGATCCACCACACGAGTATTCCCTGCAAATTCAGCCAAAAATTTTAATGAGAATTGCAATTTTGTTAATTGTCCCCAAATTAGAGATTAGGTGATAATCACTGTGTAAATAAAAATAGCCATTTGCAAATACATCTACTAACTTTAATCTCTTTTCTTTTCAAAATTACTTACATAACGTTAACATAATACCTACAATGTATGATATTATTTCTCTGAACCATAAATGCAGTATAGCTTTGCAGGGAAAAAGCTCTCCTCGTCACAAAACGCCAACAATGAGGGACAAAAGAAATGAAAAGATAAGACCCCCCCCCCCACTAGATAGGGCTTCTTTCGCTCTTTTTACAGAGTCGTGGATTGACAAAAGAAACAAATTTACACCTCATTAAAACTCTAAAACTAACCTAGACCTTACCACACAGAATTTCCATCAAAAACCGAAACTTCTTACTACAATTCCTTGGCTTCTAAGCAATACTTACTTTGAGTTACTAAAACGAATTCTAAAGCCGAAAACACTCAATACAATCTATAAGCAGAAACTAAACCCTAATTATTTCAATTCAATTGGAGCAGGAAAAGCACTAAAACTAACCTAAAATGAATCTCTTTACTACAATTCCTTCGTTTCTAAGCAATACTTACTTTGAATTTCTAACACGGAAACTTTTCATTACAATCAATATAAGCAGAAACCAAACCCTAATTACATTAATTCAAAGCATACGATATGATATGCAATTCAAACTGGGGATATTTACCGAACCACTGGCGGTTGGGTTGGATTCGAGTGTCGGGCAACTCTTTGGATTGGAGGTCGTGCTTGAGGATCTTGCCGCCGCTGTTACGCTTGGGCCTGGTGTTGTACATCTTGAGGCGGCGCACGGTGGCGGCGCTACGCTTCGACCCATTCTTCCCGCCGTCGCTACGGTTGGCGTCCAGCGAGTGCTTCGGCTTTCCCGACACGTTCACCTTCTTCTCCTTCTGCTTCGCCATTTTAGGGAGCTTTAGGGATTAGCAGCTAAAAGCTGAGGTCTAGGGTTTAAGAAGAGGAGAGAGGAGCGTCGGTGCCTCGGAAAGATGGATGGAGCTTTAAAATATATGATCTGGTCCTCAGCTTTTAGGTTATTGCATTTTGGTACTAACAAAAATTTTAATTTGTGGCAATGTATTCGTGCTCTTTTTTAAACACGGTTCAATGTGGTACTAGTCATTTTTCTGGCTAAAAAAACCTGTTGAGTTGTGCTAGCTAGTGACAAATTGTCCCAATATTTGAGTTATCAATCCCTTGTTGGCAAAATTTGGTTACAAACTTGATAGTAGCCTAAGCCTACTATAATTTCATTTTAAAAAAATTACATTGCTATATATTTTGAAAATTTAGCCATTGAATTGCATGTTATTTACGTCTTTAACACACATGTTAATTTTTTCCTCAATCGGATGTTTTTTATTATATGATCCATAAATTTATTTTTTATGCATAACTTTAGACAATAAAAACTTGCAATTTAAATAATTGTTTAATGACATAACTATTGAAATTTCGCAAGCATGAATTTGTCAAAATTCACATTCAATAAAAAGATATTGAGTGAAATTGTAACATTGGGTTACAACCAAATTTGTAACTAAACTTTGTCTATCCCTCATAAGTCAAAATAAAAAAATTAAATATTATGAAAAATGTTACGATGTTTTGTTGTGTACCTAAAATTTCTCAAAAACTATTGATATAGCTAATAAATTGCTTATATGTCACTCAGCCACAATATTAAAAAATAAAAAATAAAAAGGTAAAGCTTATATACAATATATTAGGTACACTACATTAAGTTTCTCACTTGAATTTAAGTATTTTGTTGTTTTGATTTTAATTATTCTTATAAAAAAAATAACATTATATTATTCTTATATTATTGGTCAATGTAACCAAGTGTTTAAATTCAATTAAAAAACTTAATATATTGCATCTAATATACTGTGGGTTGGTTTGAGATCCCCTTATTTTGTTGAAATTGAAATTTTTTTACTCAAAATACTATAGATAAAGATAAAAGTTAGCTGACATAGTATAATGAGACTGATAAATAGTACAAAAAAGAGCAGTAAGGCCCATAAATAGTAACAAAAATAAGTTAGTAAAATTAATCATGCCAAACGGACATTGTATGTAAGTTTTCTCTTAAAAAAACATGTCAACCAAAAAATGCATAAGTTAAAAACCTCACTCATAAAATGATAAATCAATTTACTTTCCGTTGTTGTGCTTCATGTTCTTACACTTTATTTGCAATCAAACACCAACACACATTGTTGCAAAACAATTAGCCTCACAAGTTGCATTGCATAATACCCCAAATGCTCACTTTCTTCACAACCAAATGTAATATTGATGCATACGTATTGTAAAATCAACCAAACCCCACACCTACTCTCAAGTTCAAGTTGCACCCACCTAATGACCATGAATTTACACCTGTCGTTGTGAACCCTTAGCAAAACCACCATAAACCACTAGCCATATCCCATTTCCCAAAAAAATCTAATTGGCTCTATCAACATTAAGCCAAGACTAAACCACACAACCACCATGAGTGATCCTAAATCAACTTTACGAGTGATTCATTCATTGCCACCCAAATCCCCCTTCCTTGAAGTCCATATCAACCATATCCACTAGTAGTGCTATGTGTATGATCAATTTTGTAACAATCCAAAATTGGAATAGGGTTTCAAGCAATCTTGGCATAATCTATGCCATCTTGTTTGTGGCAATCAAGGCTATGGTGGGTATGCTTGGAAGGAAAGTTAGATTTTGAAAACGTTGCAATGTGGTGACCATAATAAGTAACATTTACTTTAGTTATGTTCCACTAATAGCACCTAACGTATGCCAATTTTGGTGGACAATGCTTTACCATGGTGAATTCATATAATTCTAACATACCGAAAGGCCATAAGCGAATTCATTCATGGTCCATAGGACCAACACCATTCAAAGGTAGGGGGCTCGCCCCACATTAATGAATAGTCACAATTAGGGGTGTGCGCAGGTCAGATTGGGCGAGTAACTGCCAATATTTCTATCCAATCCGCCACTAGCGGGTTGGGAAAATTTCAATCCACCACCAACCCACCAAAGTCTAAATCCGGTGGATTGGTTACAAATCTTGGCAGTTTCAACTTAGTGGGTTAGGCAAGTTGGCATTAACAATGTTTTGTTTTTTTAATTATCACAAACTACAATTTGTTATTGATAATCTCAAAATATAACTAATGCACACAAAAAACTAAATGTAGATTTCATTGAATAATCTCAATTCCATCACAAACATAGAGTCAATGAAAAAAAGATATATCATCTCTAAGAAAAGTAGGCTCTGCCTTACAACTTAGGAAATTAAAAAATAGTAGAATTAAATCAACAAACTCAAAGTCTTAACATTCCCAAAGTCACATCAAGGATTCAAAATAATAACATACCAATATAACAAATAAACTTCAAAATGGTATGCATGGTCTCAATAGCCATAATGTAATCAAATTAAACCCACTGAAAATAAATTCAATTCTAACAAAAGTTCTTCACAAAATAGACTTCATCAATCAACTTCAAGCTTGGTACCACTCCAAAAATTAAGTTGAACTCCTCCAAAGCAAGTACCAACCTAATCAATCATCCACAACATAAGATAAAATTAGGAAGGTTACTGTTATCTATATAAGATAATGAAAATTGCACATAATCCTAAGTTGCTTTAAGTACAACAATGCCAAATATAATGATGCAATGGTAAATCCCAGATATGAGCTACATTGGCAACAAGCATTTGAACACTTGATTGCATAAAAGAATAAGGTAAGGCTGAATTGTGAAAAATTGTATGAAAACTTGGATCCGTGACTGCCAAGCCAAATCCCAAGGACCAGGCTTCGACCATGTATGCACTAAGGGCTGGTATGAGGCTCTCATTTTCTCTCTTTTATTTTAACAACAACACCCAGCTTGAATTACACACACACAAGAGGCCCAAATAATGTTATAATCCCTCTAGAAAAACTTCTAGAGGGTTTGGTTTACATGCTTGATAACTTAGGATTATGTGCAATTTTCATTATTATATGCTTAGATGATTTCGCGTTGTTTGATTTTACTCAGTTATTATATTGTTTATGTTATCATTTATAATGTAATCAATCTAATCAAGTTTAAGCAAATGAAGATAGAGAATGGATGTTACCTGCCTAAGCCAAGTTCCTCAAAATCAACTAAATCAATTATCCATATCTTTTATATTTAAAGCAGCAAATTATGAAATAAAAACATTACATATAATAAACATGTTACTGCACAGCAATTAATCAAAACTAACTAAATTAAAGTATCCATGAACCAACTTCAACAAATAATTTATAAAAAAATGTTACCTGACTCAATTTCTTCATATTTTTCTATGTCATCCATAGCCTCTCGAAGGTTGATTGGAATTAGTGAAGACCGCAACCAATTCTGTCCACAAATAAGAGCCTCCACCATCTTTGGAGTTAGAGAACTTCAAAATGGATCAAGTACATGTCCACCAGTACTAAAAGCTGACTTAGAGGCCACTGTGGAGACTGGAACAGCCAAGACATCTCGTGCTATTTGAGAGAGAATTTGATACTTGTGGTTATTAAGCTTCCACCATGCCAAAATATCAAATTCAGCATTGCCTAGACCCTCACAATTTTCTGTCAGAAACCTATCCACTTCAGATTTATTCTCCAAACTTTCTGCCTCCTCCAAATGTTTCTTATATTGAAAGGCAAATTACTTGCTATCATCTTCCTCCTCCTCATCAACATCAATCTCTTCAAAAGTTTGACTTACACTAAGTTTTGCAACATTAGCACTAGTATCCTTTTGAAGATAGTGCTCATATAATTTTGTTAATTTTGCCTTCACCATTGCTGTTAGTTCTTCTGCCTTGGATTTCTCATAACTTGTTTAAAGGAAAACGTAATATATCTCAATTTATAACGAGGGTCTAGCACAACAGCAACATACAACAACAAAAAAAATGATATTTTTAATATTCTCCCAATATTTGTCATATTTCTTTCTCATGCTAGCAACCATATTCTTTAACATATTGTCCTCGCTTCTAGTTAAAGTCAACAATTTAGATTGCATTGACACAAGTTCATGGAAAAATGCATTAAATGTGACATATAAAAAGCCTGAAAATCGCAAAGTCACTTTATAAAAAAGTTTTAGAAATTGCACAAAGATTATAGCATTTCCCCAATCAAGCAAATTAGGAATCCCAATATTCTTTCTCCCCCTCCCTTTTCCTCTCCTATTATCATCCTCAACCCTAATCTCATTCTCACCATTATCATCATCATTGAAATATGAGTCAAATTGTGAGTCTTCCTCTTGTAGCCACTCAAAAGTATTTTGGAACTTCACAGCTGCCTCCAACATCATATAGGTTGAATTCCACCTAGTTGGAAGATCTAGGCATATTAGACTTTTACTAAAAAAAATTTCATGCTCTACACAATTATTAAAAGTTTGAAGCCTAGACGGAGAAGACCTAAAATATCTCACTGCATTTCTAATCTTAACAACTGATTCATTTTTATCTTTTAAGCCCTCACACACTATAAGATTAACAATATGTGCACAACACCTCATATGCAAAAACTCATTATCCAAAATAGTGGTCTTCCAATCCTTAGTTTTTCTTTTCAGTCTTTCAGATATTGTATGACAATATCATTTGAACTTGCATTATCAAGTGTGATTGTAAATATCCTATCTATCCCCCACTCTTGCAAGCAATTCTCAATATGCTTACTGTGGGGCCAGAAAATCGAGTAGCCTTGGCCCACTCCAAACCAGTCCCAAATGGCCCACGCCGAGGATGCTAGATGGGTCCGAGGATGAAAGCGCAAAGACCAACCTCCGATGAGAATATCCGAGGATGACCCTGTCCTCGAGTGTCCGAGACCTCGGAAAAACACGAGGACCACCCCACCAAAGGAATCTTTAATATCCGAGGAGGAGAGAACTCAGTGCCGCGCGTCGGTGACATGAGCGCGACGAAGGAGCAAGCCTTAGGTGAGCAGTCACCTCCGCATTGAATGCGCTCACTTAACCCCCCTGGCCGCATTAATGGGGATGTAACCCCTTGGCAGGGCAACATCGATCATGGTGAGCCACTTGAGTACGGATAAGACCTCTGACGGGATAGAGGGTCAGAGCGGAGGCCAATGGATGATCAACAGAAGGAAGGAGAAGATAAGAGAAAGAAGCAGGATATAAGAAGGGGAAAAAAAGAATTAAGGGAGGACCTTTTGGGGGAATTTTGGGGGGATGGAAGGGAGTGACAGAGAGGAACTGGGAGAGTGTTAGTTTCAGGGAGAGGGGCCTCTTCGGACGGGTGCTGAGGAGCCACCCTCAGCTGTAAACTGGGCTCACTCCCCTGCAATGAAAAAGAAGTGATTTGTATTCCGTTGCTAGTCTGTTAGAGCCTAAACCTTCGATCCACTCTCTAAAAATGTATTGTTGGGAAACTTTTCTAAAACAGAGTCCCTACAATTGGCATCGTCTGTGGGGAGGATTAGCGCAGTAGCAGGCGCAACGGGCGATTGTTCCTAAGTAGTCATTCTACGGAAGGTTGGCAGTGACGCATAATATAAAAAAAAAAAAAAAAAAAAAAACAATACATTTTTAGAGAGTGGATCGAAGGTTTAGGCCCTAACAGACTAGCAACGGAATACAAATCACTTCTTTTTCATTGAAGGGGAGTGAGCCCAGTTTACAGTTGAGGGTGGCTCATCGGCACCCGTCCGAGAAGGCCCCTCTCCCTGAAACTAACACTCTCCCAGTTCCTCTCTGTCACTCCCTTCCATCCCCCTAAATTCCCCAAAAGGTCCTCCCTTAATTCTTTTTTCCCTTCTTATATCCTCTTCTTTCTCTTATCTTCTCCTTCCTTCTGTTGATCATCCATTGGCCTCCGCTCTGACCCTCTGTCCCGTCAGAGGTCTTATCTGTACTCAAGTGGCTCACCATGATCGATGTTACCCTGCCAAGGGGTTACATCCCCATTAATGGGCCAGGGGGGTTAGGTGAGGCATTCAATGCGAAGGTGACTACTCACCTAAGGCTTGCTCCTTCGTCACCTCTTGTCACCGACGCGCCACTGGGTTCTCTCCTCTCGGATATTAAGGATTCCTTTGGTAGGGTGGTCCTCGTGTTTTTCGGGGTCTCGGAGCCCGAGGACAGGGTCATCCTCGGACCCATCTAGCATCCTCGGCTGGGCCATTTGGGCCTGGTTTGGAGTGGGCCAAGGCTACCCGATTTTCTGGCCCCACAATAACCCCTCAAAATCTTGCTGCACCATCCTCGGGCGGGGAGAAGGATTTTGACATCCTCGGCCTTACCCCCCGTCAGCACTGGGGTCCATTCATCTGCCCAAGGCACGTCGCTGACGTTTCAGAGCGCGTAACGTGCCCGTCATTAAATTCAGGCGGCTTTGTGCTCCCCACGTCTAATGGGGCGTTACCAATCCAACGGTGGAGGTTTGTCTCGCATTTATGGGCAGGAAAACCCGCATGGCTCTTTGATCTGGGGTATAAATACCCATACGAACCGCTTCTCCCTGTTCCTCATTCGTAATCAAGAATTCTCGTGCGTCATTCCTGAGTTCAGCCACACTCTCACTTACATCTTCAACACAAAAAGCCTTCCGAGGGGCTCCTCCTCTTTCCAATAAGTCGCTCTATCCCTCTCTAAGCTCTCTTTCTCTTTACCCTTTCATTTCCTTCACCTATTCTTTCTTAGTTCCTTTAGGTGTCAACTGGGATGGGTAGGTTTAAGAAATACGTCGATACTGAGGAGGCGATGGAGAAATTCATCGCCGACTATAGAATTCCCGGCAATGTAGGTCTGAGATATTCTGAGGACGGGGATTGGCACCTACACAGACAAGAGGGCGAGGTGGTAATTCCTATTGTCGCCTTCCTTGAAGGGGGATGACGATCCCCATAGGGCCGATGATGAGGGACTACCTCACGCACTTCCGGTTGGCCCCTACTCAATGTGGGATAAACGTCTTTAGGATTCTGGGCTGTGTGGACGCCTTAAATGAGAAGATGGGGCTAAGGTTGACCCACCATGACGTGAACTGGTGCTACAACCTTCAGCTCCTTAAGGTAAGTCTTATTACCTGAAGACGAGGGACGATAGGGCGCGGCTCATTTAGTGCCTCCCTGAGTCCAGCAAGGGGCTCAAAGAGGATTTCCTCATCGTGTCAGGGGAATGGCACGACGGCCTTCACTGCCCAACAACAGAGGGAATACCAGGTGGGGTAATGGAAAATAGGAGGGGTTTCAAGTTCTCTTCTTTTTTCTTCCCTTTTTTTTACTAACGCGGTGGTGCTTTCCGTTTGCAGACCCGCACGCTTTGAGCATCACTTCCATTTGGTCAACCAAGAAGATTTGTAGAAGGTGCTGAGGGCGTCGGTTTATATAAACAAGGACGACAATCAAGTTAGGGCCGCCCACATAATCTTGGGGTATAAACCTGCTCAGAAATCATTCCCGGTTCCAAAGCACGTCATCCTAGCCAACGATCCTCAGCTTCAGAGGATTATTGTGACCGAGGAGGGATTTCAGTTCCCTGAGGGCCCTCTGAACTAGAAGTTGTCGCCGTAGCCGTCCCTTCTACTTCCCAAGCATTCGCCGAGGCTGCCGAGGAGGACACAGAACGGGAGGATGACGTGTTCGATGTTTTTGCCTAGCTTGATCAGTTCGAGGACCCTTCCGGGGACTTGGGCGATCCTAATTTGACCGAAGCAGGCCTTCTTGCTTTAGAAGCCCCTCCTCCGCCAACAATGGGTTATAAGTGGAAACCCACCACCAACTTGTTGGACCTGATTGAGGGCCAGCCAGGGAAGTCTCAAAGAAGCTTCCCCCTCCTCCTTCGAAGATTAGGTTGACTTCCGCTCAGCAGAAGCTCCCTCCACCTCCTTCCCAGACGAGCCCGCCCTCTGGGTCCGCGCTTGCCGGCCCAAGAAGAAGAAGGATAAGGGCAAAAGGCCTGTGGAGAAAAGACGGTGTCCTCGCAGGAGGAGGATGACAATACTCTGCGGCCGTCCAAGCAGCTTAAAATAGGCGACAAGAGTCAGGGCAGGCAGGTCGTCGACACCACCCCGTCTGAGGCTCAGGCCTGGCTCCCAGCTCCGATGCTCCATGGGGAGCCTTTGAGGGATAACGCCTCCCTCAGGACTTCGATGAGGGCGAAGGAGCGCGCATGGCCGATGCGCTAGAGAGGAGCCTGCTGCTCCCGGCGGACATGGTCGAGCTTAACTCTTTGACAAGCGAGCAGGTCTTCCTCAGCCTTAAGCGATATATGGGGATGGTAAGGGCTATAATTTCGACTCTCCTCCCATTCTTTTTCTTTTTCCCCTTTTTCTTTTGTTGGGCTGATAGAGCATTGGTTATTCTGGCAGGCTGTCCAGGCCATCTATAGGTTGGAGGGGGCAGCGAACGACCAGAGGAAGGCCCTCAACTAGGAGCATAATTGGTGCTTTCAGGCTACCCGGGCTCTGAAGAACTTCGAGGCCAACCTTGCCAAGGCCCGAGAGGACTTGAAGGCGATGACCAGGCTCGAGATAGTGCAAAGTCTGGTCTTGCGGGTGCCCAAAACCAGGCCAAGGAGTAGACAAAGCGCCTGGGCGAGGCGGAGAAACAGCTGCAGATCGCGAGGGATCTAATCGCAGATCTGCGGGCTAAGGTGACAACGGCCGAGGGGGCCCAGAGGGAGGCAGAATGGGCCAGAGACCAGGCTCGGCAGGTCAAGGACGAGGCAGATTATAGCAGGGAGATGTCCCTGACTGCCAAGGAGGAGGCTGAGACCGCAGCCTACGCTGATGGGATGGCTGCGGTAGAGACCCTCTATAAAGCTCAAGTTCTGGGGGTATGTAGGCGATACTGCTCCCAGGTCTGGGTTGAGGCCCTCAAACAAGCTGGGGTGGAGGCCACGTCCGACCTGTGGAAGGCGGAGAGCGTGTATTACCCCCCTGCTATCTGCAATGAGCTGCCCCAAAAGATTGTTGAGTAGGTGGGGGCGGCTGAGCTAAAGGAGCATCTTAACGAGGAGGTGCCCCAAGAGATAGTGGAGGTCCCTTCCGATGCTCAGATTCCCACCACCGAGGAGGCAGCCGTTCTAGCTGTGCCCTCGCAGGGCATCCCCTTAGGCCAGGGCTCAGAGGACCCAGAGGTTGCCCTTGTCCAGCCTGAGCAGAAGGAGTAGATTCCCTGGCGCCTTGGCTTGTTCTGCTTTTGCCGCTGGCTTGACCCTTTTCCATGCCTTTGTCATTTTACTTCATTTTGCTATTCTTCTCTCTTCTATTTTNGTTGGCTAGGATGACGTGCTTTGGAACCGGGAATGATTTCTGAGCAGGTTTATACCCCAAGATTATGTGGGCGGCCCTAACTTGATTGTCGTCCTTGTTTATATAAACCGACGCCCTCAGCACCTTCTACAAATCTTCTTGGTTGACCAAATGGAAGTGATGCTCAAAAGCGTGCGGGTCTGCAAACGGAAAGCACCACCGCGTTAGTAAAAAAAAAGGGAAGAAAAAAGAAGAGAACTTGAAACCCCTCCTATTTTCCATTACCCCACCTGGTATTCCCTCTGTTGTTGGGCAGTGAAGGCCGTCGTGCCATTCCCCTGACACGATGAGGAAATCCTCTTTGAGCCCCTTGCTGGACTCAGGGAGGCACTAAATGAGCCGCGCCCTATCGTCCCTCGTCTTCAGGTAATAAGACTTACCCTTAAGGAGCTGAAGGTTGTAGCACCAGTTCACGTCATGGTGGGTCAACCTTAGCCCCATCTTCTCATTTAAGGCGTCCACACAGCCCAGAATCCTAAAGACGTTTATCCCACATTGAGTAGGGGCCAACCGGAAGTGCGTGAGGTAGTCCCTCATCATCGGCCCTATGGGGATCGTCATCCCCCCTTCAAGGAAGGCGACAATAGGAATTACCACCTCGCCCTCTTGTCTGTGTAGGTGCCAATCCCCGTCCTCAGAATATCTCAGACCTACATTGCCGGGAATTCTATAGTCGGCGATGAATTTCTCCATCGCCTCCTCAGTATCGACGTATTTCTTAAACCTACCCATCCCAGTTGACACCTAAAGGAACTAAGAAAGAATAGGTGAAGGAAATGAAAGGGTAAAGAGAAAGAGAGCTTAGAGAGGGATAGAGCGACTTATTGGAAAGAGGAGGAGCCCCTCGGACAGGCTTTTTGTGTTGAAGATGTAAGTGAGAGTGTGGCTGAACTCAGGAATGACGCACGAGAATTCTTGATTACGAATGAGGAACAGGGAGAAGCGGTTCGTATGGGTATTTATACCCCAGATCAAAGAGTCATGCGGGTTTTCCTGCCCATAAATGCGAGACAAACCTCCACCGTTGGATTGGTAACGCCCCATTAGACGTGGGGAGCACAAAGCCGCCTGAATTTAATGACGGGCACGTTACGCGCTCTGAAACGTCAGCGATGTGCCTTGGGCAGATGAATGGACCCCAGTGCTGACGGGGGGTAAGGCCGAGGATGTCAAAATCCTTCTCCCCGCCCGAGGATGCGTGCAGCAAGATTTTGAGGGGTTATTGTGGGGCCAGAAAATCGGGTAGCCTTGGCCCACTCCAAACCAGGCCCAAATGGCCCATGCTGAGGATGCTAGATGGGTCCGAGGATGACCCTGTCCTCGGGCGTCCGAGACCCCGAAAAAACACGAGGACCACCCTACCAAAGGAATCCTTAATATCCGAGGAGGAGAGAACCCAGTGTCGCGCGTCGATGACAGGAGTGTGACGAAGGAGCAAGCCTTAGGTGAGTAGTCACCTTCGCATTGAATGCACTCACCTAACCCCCCTGGCCGCATTAATGGGGATGTAACCCCTTGGCAGGGTAACATCGATCATGGTGAGCCACTTGAGTACAGATAAGACCTCTGACGGGACAGAGGGTCAGAGCGGAGGCCAATGGATGATCAACAGAAGGAAGGAGAAGATAAGAGAAAGAAGTAGGATATAAGAAGGGGAAAAAAGGAATTAAGGGAGGACCTTTTGGGGGAACTTTAGGGGGATGGAAGGGAGTGACAGAGAGGAACTGGGAGAGTGTTAGTTTCAGGGAGAGGGGCCTTCTCGGACGGGTGCCGATGAGCCACCCTCAACTGTAAACTGGGCTCACTCCCCTTCAATGAAAAAGAAGTGATTTGTATTCCGTTGCTAGTCTGTTAGGGCCTAAACCTTCGATCCACTCTCTAAAAATGTATTGTTGGGGAACTTTTCTAAAACGGAGTCCCTACACTTACCAATTGTGACACCCTTGTGATTAGGAACAATACAAAAATTTAAGATTCTTTTATGCAAGTTTCAATCATTATCAATCCAATGAGTAGTAAGACACATATAGTTAAGAATTTGAATTGATGTCCAAGTGTCAGTGGTTAGGCATACTCGTTGCTTTTGAAATGCTTTTTTCAATTTTTTTCTTCTCTTCATAATAAAAATTCATACAATCACGAGCAATGGTGGTGCGACAAGGGATAGTGAACCTAGGTTCCAAAACCTCAACAAAAAACTTAAAGCCTTCCTTCTCTACATGCCTAAAAGGTAACTCATCAACAATTATCATCTTTGCTAGGGCATTCCTAGTAATTTTTTCACTAAACCCCACTGCTTTAAGAGTAGATTGTCCTTTTTTTTAAGAAAACAAAGTGTCGACGACCTTAGAAGGGGACGTGGAGCATTGATTATTAATATGATTCCATAAATTACTAGCCCCATCCCTTTTCCCACGACACCCATAGTCTTTACCGCAATAATTACATGCTGCTCTAGGGTTATTAGGATCACAATCACCCATCATTGAAAAGTGATCCCAAACTTCAGATTTTTTCTTTTTAGGACACCTAGGAGGAAGTGCATTGGTATTACCTGTGGTTGGAGACTCGGTTTTGTCATTGGGTTTTTCATTGTGGGCATTAGATGTTTCACCCTCCATCACCTATTAAAAAAATTAGACAAAGATAAACAATAAGATGAGCTGTAAGAATATGTAATATATAACAATATAACATATTAACTTGAATATACAATGAACAATAGATACTTGAATATACAATGAATTGCCTCTACTAGAAATAGAATGGCTTTACATGTAATATATTAACATTTTTTATATTATATAAATTAATCAAGGTGTAAATGCATTTTTAGTCCCTACATTTTGACTTTTTTTCCATTTTAGTCCCTACATTTTATTTTTACCACTTTTAGTCCCTAGACTAATTAACGCGTTCCATTTTAGTCATTTCCGTTAGCCCACCAACGGAAATTGCTTAGGTGGCAAACTGATGCTGATGTGGCCAATTAAAAAATAATAAAAAATTTTAATTAGCATTTAAAAATATGCCATGTCAGCTTTTAAATATAAAAAAATTTATTAATCAATTTTAACTAAATAAAAAAAGAAAAAACAAAATTAAAAAAAAAAAATACATCAATTCAGATCTAATTCATTTGAATAAGAACACAATCAGCACAACCCAAAACCAAACACAAACTCAAATTTAAAAACACAAAGAACACAATAACAAACTAAATCTTTCCTCTCATCTGTGCCAAAGATCCAAAAATAAAACTTGAAGAACCCAACAAGAAGACCAAGAAAGAAAGGTTCCAGCACAAAAACACAAAAAATTCTCTGCTTTTTTTCATAAACCAGAACGGCAGAAATTTCAACCAAAAGCCCCCTAAAATGTCATTCCTATTCCCACTTACCCAACACAACAACAACGGCCAAGCATGTTAAACCTGAAATCCCCAAAAATCCCATACCAGAACAGGAACAAAACCCAAAACAAAAATCCTCTTTTTCTTAAAACCCCCAAACCTAAATACCAAATCTCTAGAACCACCGCAACAAACCTAGGGCTACCAACAAACCAAATCTAAACCCACCTACAAAGCCGATCTAAAACATAAGACCACCCACAAAGCTGATTTGAAGCCCACGCACAAAGCCAATCTAAAACCCAGGACCACCCATAAAGCCGATTTGACCCAGGACCACCCAAAGCCGATCTTGAGAGAGAGAAAGAAAGGCTTCACCATGAAAGGAATTAAGAGGGAGGTCCACAGCGAACAAAACCCATACCCACGGCGAGCAAACCTAGACCCATGGCGAGCAAGCCCACGACAAACCAACAGTGAGCAAATGGCGAGCAAAATACATGCAAACGGCGAGCAAAATACATGCAAACGGCGAGCAAACCAAAAACCACCAACCTAGATCACAACCATCGAAACACAAGACCAACACACCGAAACCCAGATCACAAACCAAAAATCACCAACCCAACTACCACTCAAATCGGCCAACCACCACCCTTGAAACCCAAATCGCGACCCACTGACCAAAATCTCAACCCACCGGCCAAAATCTTAACCTACTACACCCAAATCACAAAACCCACCACTGATCCACAGCCCCTCCAATCCACTGCCAAAAAATCGAGAGAGAGAGAGAGAGTCCAAGAAAGAATAAAAAAGAAAGAAGAGTGAGAGAAGAAGGTAATTGATTTTCTGGGTTGTGGGATGATGATGGATGTTCTTGGGTTTAATTTGATTCAATGGGTTCGATTTTCTTATGTATTTTTATGTTTTAAATTTTGTTTTTATGTTTTTTAATTTTGTTAAAATTAATAAATTGATTTTTCAAATTTATATGCTGATGTGTCATGGGTGATGTGGCATTTTTATAATATTTTAATTCTTCTGGCTGTCACCTAAGCAATTTCTGTTGGTGGGTTAACGGAAAGGACTAAAATGGAACACGTTAATTGGTTTAGGGACTAAAAGTGGTAAAAATAAAATGTAAAGACTAAAATGGAAAAAAGTCAAAATGTAGGAACTAAAAGTGCATTTACACCATTAATCAAATGATGGAAATTGAAATAAGAAAGACACAAAAACTAAACAATACAAGACAAGAAGCAAATAAGCGATTACCTTTGTGCTGTCAGTGAAGAATTTAAAGGATATAAAATAGGTTTAAAAAAGGTTAAAGAAGAAAAAGGGGAAAACAGTGGCTGAACTGAAGGTGTAGGCAAAGAGAAGAAAAAGTGAGACTTAGAGTGTATAAATACAAATAGTATAAATACAATGTATGTACGGTTGAAGTAAATGGGGTGGGTGGTCGGTAAGAGTGTTTAGGGTTTCAATATTGACTTTTTAGACTTTGTTTAAGGAATTTTTTGAAGGCCGGTTCTGTTTAGGGAATTGATGATTGATTAGCTGTAAAAATTTATTAGGTGAATTGATTAACTTTAAATGCTTAACAATTTCAACTAATATATATGTGTATATATATATATATATATATATATATATATATTTTTTTTTTTTTTTTATGTATGTAAATTTATTAATTAAGTAGGCGGGTCAGGTTGTAGCGGACTGGCAATTTTTCAATCCAGTCCAATCTGCAATTTTGTGGGTCTAACTCGCCCAATCCAAACTGCCTAACTTAATGACATGCACATGGCAGGCGGGTCGGTTGCGGGTTGGACGGGTTGGCGGATTAGGCGGATATTTTGCACACCCTTAGTCACAATTAAGATTTTTATTTTAATTTATGTGCTTTATATAGCTATTTTATATTTATTTTCTCCTTCCACTTTTTTCATCTAAAAAAGTTATTTTCTTAAGTGTTTAATTGACTTTTTATAAAGATAGAGGGCCAGTGGGCTTGGTAGACCAAGCCTTAACCAATTAGGAGTTGTTAGAATCATCAGAATAAACGGGGGAAGTGTGTTTTGAAAATTATGATCTTTGTAGTGGGAAGTGGCATACATCTTATTAGGTAGAGTCTCCTTTAAGGTTTTGTATGAATGGTCAAACCTTTGTAACAATGGATTTTGAGATGATTTCTCTTTGTGACCAAGAACTTGAGATTTAAAGAAATACAAAATGGGGGTGTCTATAGTAATGACTAATTGAATGATTTTTAGATAACTTCACAAATCTCATATACTGCACCATAGGTCTTATAGTTTCATATGTAGCAATTGTTGTGCTTAGATAGGTTTTAGTCATAACTTATGTGAATTTTTGTCACTTTTAGTTAATAAAGACATAAATAGAGTGTGAATTGAATTGGATTACAAATTTATTGGTTCTAATTCGAATTTTTCTAGAAGTTGAGAATTAATTTAAAAACATGCAAAAGTATAGAACAATTATGTGAATCCAAGGTTGTCAAAATTGGTATCCTACTAAGGATAGTTTGAGGGTCAAATCATATCAGATTGTAAGATTATAAGATCCCACTCTTTTTCTTATATATAAGAAAAAGAGAAAATTACAGTAAACTTACCTATGGTTAGGCCGGTTTTCACTTTGCCTACCCATGGTTTAAAACTTAACACTTTGCCCACTTGAGGTAACTTTCGTTAGGGATTTGTTACCCACATCTCCCTTTGCTGTTAGAAAAAACATATTTTTAGGAAAAAAACAAACATAACAAAAATAAAAAAGTTAGAGTTTTGATTGCTTAAGAACTTCTATGAGAACAAAGTGGAGGAATAGCACACAAATTAAAGGGCTCAATGAAATCACTTTTAATTTATATGAATATCAACAATCTCATAACAACTCAAAATTGTGAACCAATTTTTACAAGAAGACCAACAATCTCAAAACAACTAGCAACATTATTAACAAAAGAAAGTGAGATAAAGATAAGCAATCAACAACCACAAAATAAGGTAAAGAGAAATCCATCCGTGGGTTTGGATTGTGGTAGATTAGCCATGGGTTTGGTGGCGTGGTGGCGACCCTAGGTGCTGCTTGTGCCTATCCTAATTATCAGTCCTTTTCTGCACAACCAACCACCACCAATCAAGGAAAGGGAAGGAACCTTCCAACTTCAAACCCACTCCCACCCCCAATTCCAACTTCAAACCCACTTCGAATCCCAACCACAATAGTAAACCCACCCTCAATTCCAACTTCAAACCCATTATAAATCCCAACCATAGTAGCAAAACACTTGAATAAGCAATCCGACAAAACCAAATTCGATGACCCACAACTCGGTGAATTCGATGACTCTCCTTGCACCTCCTCAGCCCAGATCATGATCGTGATCATGATCATCTTCAACTTTAGAAAGTAATGTGCGGGGCAACGACAACGAGGAAGAAGCTGGAAGTGGACACAGCGAAGTTGTTGGATGGCATGAGAAGGTAGCACAGAAAGATTCAGGAAAAGGTGTTAGAGTACTTCAATGCAAGGCCCGCGCTTCAGAACCCATTAAAGATCTCGAAATACGAGCACAAAGAGCTGTGTATGAGGTAGCTAATTGGGTTGGCGATAGAAGCCAATATCAGAGTGGGATTTGTGTGCTATTCCTTAACTTTGTTCTCATAGAAGTTCTTAAGCAATCAAAAACCCTAACTTTTTGATTTTTTTTTAATTTTTAATTTTTTATGTTTGTTTTTCCCTAAAAATATGTTTTTCTAATGGCAAAGGAAGAAGTTGATAACAGATCCTTAACAGAAGTTACTTTAGGTGGACAAAATGTTAAGCTTTGAACCATGGGTAGGCAAAATAAAAATGAGCCTAATCACAGGTAGGTTTATTGTAATTTCCCCATAGAAAAAAGACAAAGCTATAAACAAATAGGTGGCGAATTTGTATGTTGAATAATCACATAAATTATGAATTTATCCATAGAGAAAAAAATTCCGCAGCAATATACATGTAACTTGTGTATCATACATCACTACATTTGTACTAAAGAAAAAAGATATACTTAATTTTTAATCCAATTTATCCTAAAAGTCCAGTAAATGTTTAGTTAACAACCAAGTACCAAAACTGCAACAAGACCTACCATACACCAAGATACAAATTCTGGCTCAAGTTATGCCGAATAGCAACAGTAAAAAATATAGACTAAATTTTTTTAAAGAAGAAGAAGAAGAAGAAGAAGAAGCCAAAGACATACTCAAAAGAAGTAATCTATGGAATCATAAAATAAGCAAACTCCTAAATAGACAAGAAAACGCAAGAGCATAGTAGCAACTTATGTTGTAGTCACGTTAGTGAAATGTATCATTTATTTACGAGTCCAATTGTCTTTTATTTATTTTTATTATTCAATCAAAGTTAATTATGAGTCTTGTTGGTAGTTGATATAGCCTAATAAATTTGATCATAAGGTGATGTGAAGTCAATCTAGAGAGCCGTCATTTGCAATTATGCATTAATTGGAAGTTGTCAAGCATTTAATTGTAAGCATTTATTTTACATGTAATGTATTCACCCTGTAAATATCAATGAGAAATCAAAAGAAGGGAGGTAGTTTTTATTCATAAAATTATTTGCAAGTGTCATTGCTTTGGAGTTGAATGACTCCTCCTAACAATCAAATGTTTGACTTGGTTGCGTTGAATGATATCCTCAATTAGTAGTGTTGAACAACATCTACTACCTCCTATTTAGTGGCATTTTGGAACTATCCATCTTATCATTTGGTTGAATCTTTGATTTAGCCAACCCAACGAGTCTCAGCCTGCATCACAACAAGCAAACATGATATATAACATCCAACACCAAGCATAAATGTTGTCACAATCTTTTGAAATAAAATTTTGAACCCTTAAATAGACAAGAAGCAAACATAATAAAATTATTTATTATAAAATGCAAACACTAAGCCTAAGCAAATTCACAAGAAAATTAATTCTCGATCCAATATCCATAAGTCTTCTAAGTAAAAAGCCAAGCATAAATGTTTTTCATTTATCTAAATAAACAACATGAACTCAATTTTGGATTTCCTAATTTAGTGATTTGGATTTTTGAGAGAAGAGAAAGAAACTAAGAAAGGGATTATGAGTATTGATATTGTCATTGATTTTTTTAATTTTAATTAAGATATTTTTTATATTTTCATTTTTTAATAATTTATCCTAATAAACAACACAAACTCAATTTTGGGTTTCCTAATTTAGTGATTTGGATTTTTGAGAGGAGAGAAAGAAACTAAGAAAGGGATTATGAGTATTGATATTGTCACTGGGTTTTTTATTTTAATTAAGATATATATATATATATATATATATATATATATATATAACTTTTTTTTCATTTTTCAAAGGGGTACACTTCTAGACTTACAAGGGCCTATATATTGGATGGTTGTTTTTATTGGGGTTAACTGGACTACTAGTAGCCCAAAGAAAATTTGGTTTTAAGTGGGATTGTGTGATCGGATCCTACATGCTGTCCTTGAGTCCAAACCAAATGCATTGATCCTGAACTTTTTGGACAAGTAGGATTCTATGATCTATAATATGGATCATGATTTTAACAACAATGCATGAATATATGCTACTTTTAGGTAAAAGAAACTCTTTTGGGATGTTCGGTTTGCTGCGATGTTACATTACACTGTAATATTACATTATTATAATTTTACATTAATTGTAATATTTAGAAAAGTTATGAAATTAAGGTTGTGTGAGGGGGAAGCCCAGAGCTACTTAATGGGCCCGGAACCCACTGATTAAGGGCCATGGTGCCTCCGGAGA
>NW_027070181.1:154583-161049 GCF_002906115.3 Quercus suber
TTTTTTTTTTTTTTTTTTTTTTTTTTTTTTTGATAAGGGTCGAAACCATAGTTAAACCAATTGAGATATCTTAAAAACTGTGTCAGGCATGTCAACTTGCTTCCCGAGGCCATAACTTTTTATCCGACCATTGAAAGTTCATTTTCTTTAGTGTTCTGGAAACTAGACATCCATACATTTCCATGGACACCAAGATCATCTCAACTAGAGTCTAAGAAAGCCCTCAAATATGCATCATGGTGTAACGCATAACGTTAGGGAGTTACGCGACAACACAATTAATGATCCCTTAATTTCTCCACGTGCTCAGCGAAATCTTAACTCCTCAAATTATGAGATAGCTTTCATAACCAAAACTTTTGACACCAGAGTTAATGATAAAGATTCGTTGCTGATCAAATCCATCCCACCTTATATCTCGGCTCCACCAAACTTTAATTCCATTAATACCCCTACTCAACATGTGTCACGTGAGATGCATGAGTCACTTATGTCAAGCTCCCCACAGAAACAACATACACAAAAAAACGTGGCCTCGACTAGTCAGGCCATGCACAGGTGATAGTGCTTAAGCAAAAATAGTAAATGTAGGTGGATGCAAAAGGTTTCTTTCCCAAGTGGTTGATCACTCAGAATTAACTTGTAAGAAGGAAGCAGTTTTTGAGGAGTGATGAAGTTTTATCTCTTTCAATGGCAGAGGCTGGAATCTAGTCTTGCCAAGAATCATGAATATCTTAGTGTGGAACTGTTGCGGCTTGGAACCTAAGTACAAGAAAGGAGCTTGGAGATATAATCCAGGCAAAAGATCTTTTTGTTGTGCTTATAGCTGAAACATTAACCGAAGAAGTAAGGCTAGATACAGTTTTATGCAACATTGATTTTGATCACAAGTGGATGGTTCCTAGAGAAGGGCGTGGTGGTGGACTTGCACTGTTTTGGAAGTCTTCGGTCAACCTTACCATTGAGGATTCATCCAAATACTTTATCGATACTTGTATTGACAAAAATTCTAACATTGCTTTGCGATTCACTGGTTTTTATGGGGAACCAGAGACTTCGAGACGAATTGAGGCATGGGATAGTCTTTAAAGATTGAAACACGCCTTGGATATTTCGTGATTGTGTGCCGAGGATTTTAATGAGCTGGTGAGACAAGATGAAAAATTAGAAGGAGCATTACGCAATCACCAACAGATGCAATTGTTTAGAGATGCTATAGACGAATGTGGGTTTATGGACCTTGGCTTTATTGGGCCAAAATATATGTGGAGCAAACATTTTGAGAATGGGCATTCTATATGGGAGAGACTTGATAGATGTTCGGCTACTAATAATTGGTTCCTAAAGTTTCTAGGTACATAGGTTCATCATCTTAATTGTGATTCTTCGGATCACTCTCCCCTATTTATAAATCTTTTAGGTCTTGATCATTCGCTAAGGAAAAAAAAAATTCCATCCTCATCAATGGTGAGCCAAAAGGTTTGATCCATCCTACTAGAGCTATTAGGCAAGGGGGCCCACTATCTCCTTAGAGCATTCTTATCAAGAATGCTAAATGTTATAAATGCTAAATTCTAACATCAAATTTGTAAAAAGCACACTCCATCAAGAATGCTAAATGCTATTACTTTTAACATCTAGCTACAGTGGGTTGCTATCTCTAGCAGCCCACTATAGCAAGATGGTAAAAAAAAGAAACTATTTGTTTAATACTTGTAACCCTTATTGTCTTCCTTATCTATTTCAAGTAAATTAATAGTCACTTTGTCATGACGTTCTAAGTGTAAATTTGATTGTGCAATGAGGTTCTATGTTTACTGTCTAGTGACTAATGATTAATTACCATACACCAATTTGTCCCTATTTAGAAAGCAACACATTCAATTCAGCAAAAATCAAGGGTTTGAAAAAAGAGATTTACTATAAATTCAGGATCTAAGAAGTGATCATTGATTCATGACCAAACAGAGAGAAACAGATAAAGTATTCTTACAATTACAATTACAAAGAGCCACCAAATGAAAAGATCTGCATAGATATACAAACAATTTGCCGAATCTATCTCTCAATGTTCTTGAATTGGAGCCTTTAAATTCATCAGGTTATTTGCTTGCATCGAGCATGTATGCATTAGGTGGATCATTTGTTGATGCTGTGAGGATGAGAAGGTTGGTGAAGGAGAGAGGTGTGGGGGTTGTTGCTGGGTACAACTTGGTGCATGTGAACAACCCGGCATGTAGATAGATTGTTAGCTGGGGATAAGTCCACCCCACAACTAACATGGTCATTAATTGAAAACATAAAGAAAGAATTAAAAAAAAGAATATTTAAATGAAGTGGTAAAATAATAGAATTTTTTATATTGGTTATATTATAAAGTGAGATATTAAAATTAATAAAGTAACTTTTTGAGATATTAAATGCTATATTTTATAGCATTTTTGATGAGAATGCTCTTAGGACAGATAAACAATGACTATTTATTAATTTATAAATTTTTTTGTCCATCGGCACTACAAAAAGGAGAAGCAAGCTTATCCTATCAAAGGTAAAGCAACTCTACACTACAGTACCGAAGTCTAAGGGTCTGTTTAGTTGAGAGGATGGAAAAGAGAGAAGATAAAAAAAAATAAAAAATAGATGGAAATGTGGGGTGATATAAGAGATTTTAATTTTCCTCTTTGTGTTTGGTTGGAGGGTGGAAAAATAGAGGGATAGAAAATAGAGTTTATATAAATTTACTCTCATATCCTTATTACATAACTTATTTTATATAAATATTTTATAAAGGAAAAATAAAAAGAAAAAACTGATTCTATGGTCCAAAGTAAGGAAAAAAATTCAGGGAAAAATAAAAGAAGTTTAAAGGTGAGTAACAAAGAACCAAAAAAAAAAAAAAAGGTTCAACGAAACCAAAGCCAGGGCCAAAAAATAAAAAATAAAAAGAAATAAGGTTCAACGTTAGGCAAAGAACTTATAAAAGGAAAAAATAAATAAATAATGTAGCAATGAAGAAAAAAACAAGAAAAAAAAAAGTGTTAACGTTGAATTTACGAGAATAAAAGAGCTAGAAATGTCATTTTAAATAATCCAGTTCCCCTTCCATTTTCCCTCCAATTAGAGGGAGCTGACAAAGGGTGAGGCATGAGAAAAAATAGTTGAGTCACACCATTTTTTTCCCACTCCAACCAAACACCACACTATTTTCATTTTCCATCTTCCATCCACGCTATTTCCATTTTCCATCCACACTATTTTCATACCAACCAAACATAGCCTAAAGTAAAGCTTTATGTTCAACGGACAACGCCAGTAGTCTGACTGTCTGTTTTGGGCGATCTGAATCTGAATCTGAATCTGAAGTAAATGTCCCAAATGACAGAACCCCCGATTCTCGCCCGTCTTCCTTACGACATCGTACTCAACATCCTGACAAGACTGCCGGTGAAATCAGTGATAAGATTAAGGTGCGTTTCAAAATCCTTGTACTCCTCAATCACCACTCCCTATTTCATCTCCACCCACCTCAATCACACCAAAAACAACATAAATCGTGACAATGCTCGTGTCATACACCTGCCCTTTTCTTCTCGGCCTGCAATACCAGCCTGTACGGTCGCTTTGGACCGCTCCTTTCTGAGATTCGAATTCCTTTTGATTTTCCTCATCCGAGTGCCCAAATAGTGGGTTCCTGCAATGGCTTGTTGTGTCTCGCTGATCTTGTTTACGGTAATGTTATATATTTGTGGAACCCCAGCGTTAGAAAATTCAAGAAGTTGCCCGATCCTTGCTTAGGAAACTCTAGGTTTGTTAAAATAGGTTTCGCTTATCATTCCGAGAATAATGACTACAAGGTTGTCAGGATTTTATCTCCTCCTTCCTCTGCACAGGTGGTTGAAGTGTACACATTAAGTTCGGGTTCATGGAGGAGGTTTGAAGTATCTTTGGGAGCCAATGGTGTCTACTACTACTTTAGAAGATCCCTTTTGCCAACCCCATTGGTCAGTGGAGCTTTACACTGGATAGCAGGTGAAGGAGAAGAGTATCCTGAAGACAGAATGATTGTGTCATTTGATGTCAATAGTGAGAAATTCAGAGAGCTAGCACTGCCCCCCGGTCATATTATCGATGCCAAAAACCTTGAAACACATATTTCATCATTCGAGGGAAAACTGGCTTTTATTAGAAGTGAATATCCTGGCCGTGTCTTCTCAATATGGGTGATGAGGGAATATGGTGTGGTTGACTCTTGGACTAAACTTTTTGTTGTACCGTTTCAAAGAATATCTCATTGCACTGCCTTTACCGAGTATGGTTCACTTCTGGTGTTTTCGTACAACTACAAAAATAGAATCAAGTCTGACCAAAAGTTTGTTTTAGTTGACATTGAAACTCTACAGGAGAAAAATGATCTTGGTATCCAAATATCTCTATCTGCAGTTACTTTCATGGAGAGTCTTATTTTACTTGATGGAGCAAATGTTGTATCTTACTAAACAGTGGTATGGATGAACCGAAACCCCTGTTATTCCTTTTCCTTTCGTTGTAGGTGTGATGGTATTGCTAAAAGCTTCATATTTTATCGCATGTTTACATCATGCTTCTGTGAATATTATAAATTAGTATTTGAGATTTGTGTGTGAATGGTTGCTGCGTTATGGATGTTGTTATTCCTTTTCCTTTAGTAGTACTTGTCTAGCGAGCATGTTGCCCTTCCAAGGTCATGTGTCTTACTTCCCTGGTTGAAGCTACATGGTCTTTGTTGTTAGTGTATTACATTTAACCTTAATATCAATTGGAAGGAGCTAATTTTTCTGACATTGAGTCAGTTGTGCAATACGTGATCTTCCTATATCATTCTATCTCTGGCCTCTAAGAGATGTATCAAGGTGAGGAACACTATTTTACCATGCTTAGCTTGGTTCAATCACATGTTTGATGTCAGTGGATGTGGATTAACAAGTTTAGGAGCTGAAATGTTACGTTTCTGTTTGTACTGTTGTGTTCTTTATTTGAAAGAAACATGCTATGTGGGATTTGTTCACTAAACTTGTTTGGTTAATGACGAAAAACTTAAAAGGCATATATATATAGAGCTGTTAGGTTGTGACGTACAAACATTTGTTTTTTCTCTGCATTGATGCTGCTATTTTAGTGTCCCAATTTATTTATTAGAAAATTCGGTTGATGAAGCATCAATCAGTTAACCATTATTCTAACAATTGAAACAATCAAAGATGATTTTCTAGGCTCAAAGTGCTAAAAAATATTCAAAGATAAAATTTCATAAAGTAGGTAAGTAAAGGCCGTCTATTTCTTGATAAGTAGTAAGTAAAGGCCATTTACAACGACTCAAAAGAGGCTATTTAGAATAGCCTTTAATAACCCTAGAATTCTAGTCCTTTAACTTACATATAACAATTAAATCTTAACTACAGCTAGTCTCAATTGTTTTCATTTTGATTTCTTTTTTAAGCATCCGATGTTGAAGGAATTTGTATTGTTTGATGCCAGAGATGACAACCAGATTTCTTTGTGATGGTTTTGGTAAGATTTCCAAATTGGCTTTTTTCTTTTTTGATAAGTAATAATATTTACTCAAAAAGAATCATGTACACTGGTTGTATACTAGCTGAAGGTTATATAGGAGATCTAAAATTACAATGAACAATTAAATCAAATAAATTTGAAAAGAAAGTTTGCCTAAAGCTACCATCCACTCAAGCAAGGTCTTCAAAAAATTTGCTTTTAATTCTAAAGTTGGTTTCTTATTTGTTTGCATTGGCGAATCTTCATCATAGCCAAAGATTTGTTGAAGCAGAGCATCGTAGGGGAGCAAGGGTTAGTGCCTTCCTTTTTTTTAATTGTTGGATTCAATGAAGGTTCATCTTGGAGGAGAGGATGGTGTGGTTTGGAGTTAAATGGAATTTAGAAAGTTTGATGTCCACTCTTATTGTAGGGCTTTCAAAGCATCTATTGGAGCTATGTTTCTGTGAAATCCAACGGTGTCCTTTAATGTTCTTTGTGCAAGTGCAGCTTTAGGAAAAATTTTAATTAGTAAAGAATATCCAAAGGTAGTGGAGAGAAAATATTGATAAGCTGTTGCTGTTTAGTTATAATTTGGTTATCGCTGCAAATGTTTCCTTGTTTCAGGTTTACTGGCTGGCTTAGTAGGTTGTTGAGATATTAGGATGGTAGGAAGGAAGGTGCAGAAGGCACAACAATAATGGGATTTGGAATGGTTATATCACTTTGCCTAAATGGTGTATTTTGTTAAAAGAAAAAACTGCACTTTTAAGGCTGTTGAGAATAGCTGAACTTTTTTTTTAAGGGGTCAAAGGCTCTTTTATAGGATCTGTCTTTGACCTTCCAGATGCTGTAATTTTGCTTGACGGTTCTTCTCAATATCTCCAGGGCACTAAAGTTGTACCCAATGTTTTATAACTAAGAACAAAATTTTGTATGC
>NW_027070181.1:163161-200915 GCF_002906115.3 Quercus suber
CAAACTAAATTGCAAATTAATTGATGAGTTTCTCTATTTTTAGAATTTTGGAAGCTGCATGCTATAGCTACTGCTCAATAAATTGGACTAATGTAATTAAATGGATAACTCATGCATAGCATACAACTATGCTATAACTTAAATATTCCATAGTCTATAGATATGTAATGTGTATTGGACTAGTGGGTACAAAGGGGCACTAAACTTTTTGATTTTGATAATTTTATTTTTAATTTTCTTGGTTGAGGCAATAATGCAATTGCTCTTAATATGTTTGTGAAAATTCAAGTGGCTCTGATATGAATGCCATGAATTCTACAACTAGTATGCAAAATATGTGTTTCTCTATTTTTTAGAATTTTGCAAGCGGTTTAGTATTTTGGAAGCTGCATGTTATAGCTACTGCTCAATAAACAGGATAATGCATAAGTTCGACTAATGCTGTGGATAGTATACATAGTATAGCATTGATTTTTGCCAATTGTAATTTTTTTTAATCTAAAACTATGTAATTAAGTGGATAACTCGTGTAACTAAGTCCATCATTTTCTTGGTTCATAGCTTTTTGATTTGGATAAATTGTTTAGTTTTTTGGGGAAGGGGCACATGAAGGACAATAGATATTTAAGTGCTCATTCCACCTAGGGCCCAATTTATGTTCATTCCAAGTTATTTTATGAATAGTATCAAAAAGTGCAATAGGGTCCATGAATAGTACAAATACAAAGAGATCTATGAATAGTATCAAAAAGTGCAGTAGGGCGCATGAATAGTAGCAAAATAAGCTGAATAGTAAAATAAGCTGGTTTTTTCCCGTTTGGGATCTGCTTATTTTGCTGAAACTGAAAACTTTTTACTGAAAGTAAAGTAGATAAAGGTAAAAATTAGCTAAAATAGTATAGTGAGACCCATGACTAATACCAAAAAGTGCAGTGAGACCCATAAATAGTAGCAAAAATAAGCTGAATAGTAAAATAAGTTGACAAAAATAATCTTTGTCAAACGTACTATAAGTTGGAGCCAAATGGACACCTAAAACGAAATTGACAACATTGACGCGGATGTGTTATTTTTTAGTGTAATGATATAGACACAAATTATTTTATAAACATTTTACAAACGGTTGATGTGACATACATCATCTCTGCTTTTTAAAAACTAAAATGCCACATTAGATATTAACAAAGAAAATTAAAAGAAAAACTCAAATCATAGCTAACTTCTAAACCCTCTCTCTACGCCTCCTCAAACGTACGGCAGATGACATGGAGACTCCATTCTGATGGCGGCACTGGTAGCAATGGGATTGCAACACTGTTCTCAGCCATAGTTCCGGCAGCTTTTGCAACGATTCCGGCAAGTTCTGTGGTGGCAGTGTTAGTGTGGAGAAATTACGGTGAGTCAACTAGCGACAAGTTGTGCAACGATTTGGGGTTAAAGACCGAAGAGTCGTCATTCTGTCGCGAGGCAGAGGAGAAGCAACACCATAAGTTATGCTAGAATTCTAATTTGGGGTTCTATCACAGGGCAAAGAAGTAAAGAAGTTTGAGCCAAGCTGCAGCAAAGTTTCGTCATGAGGCAAAGAAGTCTAAGGTGAGCTGCAACGAAGTTCCATCGTGAGGCTGCGGTGAGCACAGTCATTCCGTCGTGAGGTAAAGACGTTTGAGGCCAGGGTTTTAGAACTCTTGGTTTTCTTTTAGATGGTGTCTAATACATTTATTTAGGATTAAGGGTCTGTTTAGATACCGTTTATTTTGCTGAAAATTGAAAACTGAAAACATTGTAGCAAAATAATTTTTAAATGTGTGAATAGTGTCATGGAACCCATTTTTAATGAAAGTTTTGTTGAAAAAAAATGTTTGTGGGTCCCGTGAAAAATGTACAGATCCATTGACAGACACATTCCAGTGGAGGTAGAAGCTTGTCAAAGAGGTAATGGGTCCTGTGCACTGTGCACGGGACCCACTGACAGACAACATCCCATATGATGGAGCGCTTCTCAATAAATAAATAAATAAATAAAAAAGGAAAACGCAAACGCAAACGCAAACGCACAAGTAGAGACGCAATCCAAACTCATACTAAGGGTCTGTTTAGATACCGTTTATTGCTGAAAACTGAAAACTTATTGATAAAAACACTATAACAAAATAATTTTTAAATGTGTGAATAGTGCCATAAGACCTAGTTTTAAAGCAAAATTTGCTGAATTTTGTACTTGCGAGTCTCGTGAACAATGCACGGGATCCAGGGAAAAAATGCCAAGCGTAGACGTCCCCTGTTTTCAATGCAATCCAAACTCAACTTAATTCTGTTTTGGGTGGGTTTCTTTTTTGTTATTTTAATTTTCTTTGTTAACATTGATGTGGCATTTTAGTTATAAAAAATCCTGAGTGGAGCTTGCCACATCAACAGTTTGTAAAATATTTATGGAATAGTTTGTGTCTGTAACATTATTGCCAAGTCTATAACTTGAATTGCTTTTTGTGCATGTGTACCAGTGGCTTGTGCAATGTGCACAACACTTTCCAAGAGTTTATATTCATTATTTAGTGTTTATGTTCTGTTGTCTCTGATTGCGTAAATGGTTTAGGTCTTGGTTAGGTATATTTCATTGATGGGATAATTACAGATTACCCACATGTGGTTTAGCCCGAATTTAACTTATCCATCCGTGGTTTTATTTTTGACACTTTACCCACCTGAGTTTACTTTAAAAAAGAGGGGTAAATAAGTCTTTTTACTCTCATTTTATGTCTCTCTCATCCCCAAACAAGAAAAACAAAAAAAGCAAAAGAAAACAAGATCAAAATGGGCTATTTTAAACCCAAGAATATGCATCTCTTAAAACATGGCTCAAATTAAAAAAAAAATTCAAACCCAGAACACAAGAAGACCACCATAATCACCTTCATCATGAAAGCCAGCCTGCAAAACAAACAAAAAAAAAATCCCAGTTTTGAAGAACGTTCACTATATTTATGACTCTCTGTGGCCTACAAAGGAAAGGGTACAATGACAATGAACTCAAAATACCAAGTTAGGTGTGCAATGCTATCACATCACCAGAAGTTCCATACTTATTAGGAATCAACAACTCTACATTGACATCTTAATGAGCCATTCTCCTAGGATTAATTTCATTTGCCGCATCATATGTGTCGCTAAAATCAGCAAACCCAGGATTACATGTTTACTACTTTCTTCCTGTTTTGAACATTGTCATTAATTTCACATATCAAAAGGAATAAAAAAAAAAAAAAAAAAAAAAAAAAAAAAGCAAAAGAAAACAAGATCAAAATGGGCTATTTTGAACCGAAGAATATGCATCTCTTAAAACATGGCTCAAATTAAAAAAATTTCAAACCCAGAACACAAGAAGACCACCATAATCACCTTCATCATGAAAGCCAGCCTGCAAAACAAACCAAAAAAATCCCAGTTTTGAAGAACGTTCACTATATTTATGACTCTCTGTGGCCTACAAAGGAAAGGGTACAATGACAATGAACTCAAAATACCAAGTTAGGTGTGCAATGCTATCACATCACCAGAAGTTCCATACTTATTAGGAATCAACAACTTTACATTGACATCTTAATGAGCCATTCTCCTAGGATTAATTTCATTTGCCGCATCATATGTGTCGCTAAAATCAGCAAACCCAGGATTACATGTTTACTACTTTCTTCCTGTTTTGAACATTGTCATTAATTTCACATATCAAAAGGAATTACTGAAACAAATTCAAACTTCTGGATGGAATTATTGAAATAAATACAGCCATTTTCTTATAAATAAATAAAAAATACCCATCTTTCTTTTTTCCCCATTTGATAAATAAAATTGATCATCCAACACAATGGTCAGCTAAAAAAACAAAAATAACCCAAAAAAACAAAGAGAGAATAAGGAAATACCAGTAAGCAGTGAAGTTAGAAAATCCAAGGGGAGTGACCATAACACCAATTGCCGCAGCTGCAAATCCACATTGCCCCAACTCAACGCTAACCCACACAGTGCAAGTTGCTGATTTTGTGGTACATCTTTCAGTTCAGATGTTCTTGACTATATCACAATTATTGATATGCTAAGATGTTCATATTGTATGTACTCATGATTTTCAAGTAAATTAGTAGATCTACCTCATGTGGATGGGAGTGTGTTTTGGGAGAGAGGAGTATTTGATCTGTTTTGGGTTTTGTTTTTAATAAAAAAAAATGTGTTAGAGTAACGTATGAAAGGGAGGTAAGTAACGGAGTGAAGCACGGGTGGGTAAAGTGTCAAAAATGAAACCACGGGTGAGTAAGTTAAATTCGGGCTAAACCACAAGTAAGTAATTTGTAATTATCCCTTCATTGATTTTCTAGCTCTTTGACCCTACCATAAGATCCACTGCCAATTGCCCCACGTTTCCAATTGAAAACGGTAGCTTTAACATATTCATTCAACAAATTATATGTTAGTAAAAGTTAAACGGGTAAAACAAGATTCTTAGTAAATAAAAGGAAAAAAATGCAAAACTGACCTTTTAACTTTCACTCTTTTTCATTTCAGTCCTCTAACTTTCAGTTTTGTCAATTCAGTCCTCTAACTTTTAATTTTTGTCAATGTAGGATTCCATTAAAGTTATAGGCTGCCGTCGTTTTCCCTTTTTTTTTTTTTGAAATTAAAAGAATAAAAAATCTGTAAAAAAAAAAAAAAAAAAAAAAACAACAACAACAACAACAACGACAACGACAACAACAGGCCGTCGACGAAGCCGTCAACTATTACAGACCTGTTGCTGGCTCCGATGCATGGGTCGCAGCTCTGGGTTGCTTACCAAGGTGTTCCCAGCACGTACTCTGAAGCCGCAACCAGAAAAGCTTACCCGAACTGTGAAGCCATTTCTTGTGACCAGTTCGAAATGGCTTTCCAAGCCATTGAGCTTTGGATTGCCAATCGAGTTGTGCTCCTAATCGAAACTCCCACTTGCACTCATTCACAACAACTACAACCTCTCGCACCAGCCCCATGTCGGCGAGGTCCAATTACCAGTACACACTGCCTCTTGGCTTTACCAGGGTCCGAAAGAGTACTTGACCGATTCATCTCACACCCACAAGCCTTAGCTCAGGTGAACTTACCCTCATGAAACTCGGCCTCAACATCGCACGTGAGGCAGTCTATGACACGCCGAGGGACAAGTTCATCGCTGCAACAACCTCCGGATAGCCACACACGCTACCACGGGTCTCTACGAGATGAAATCTCGCCGACGAAATCTAGGATGACTCAAGCAACGTGACTCGGTTCGTCATGCTGGCTCGAGAGCCCATAATGCCTCGCACCGACCGCCCATTCAAGATGAGCAATGTGTTATACACGACAAGGGGACCTCGGTCCTTTCAGGTCCTTGCAGGTTTGCGTTCAAGAACATCAACCTGACGAAGATCAAGTCGAGGCCACAAATCACACACCTTAATTCGAAATTAAAAAAAAAAAAAAAAAAAAAAAAAAAAAAAAAAAAAAGGAAAACTAAGTACATTAATGGTAGCCATAACTGTGATTTAACAAATCCTGCATTGACAAAATTGGAAGTTAGGGACTGAATTAACAAAACTAAAAGTTAGAGGACTAAAATGAAAAATAGTGAAAGTTAGAGGGTCAGTTTTGCATTTTTTGCCTAAATAAAATATCAACATCTTTTTAAAATATATATTATACACACAAATGGAACACTGTCATGAGATCGTGAGGTGCTCGTCTTCTTCAACAACAAATTCTTTTTTATAGAGCAAACACACTCATTAGTAACAGTTGAGAGAGATTGGGAATGACTCTTTATAAGTTCTTGGAGAAGAAGCTATGGGCTTTGGCCTAAAGCAGGGTTAACTTGGTTTAGAAATTAAGGGGCTTGTCTTCTTGGACTTGAATTTATTTAAGAAATTGATTGACTTTTTTTCAACCAAAAAATATATATATATATATATATTGTGGCCTATAAAGCAATGGAAGGGACTCGGTTAGCCTTGTGGCTCCAACTTAGTGGGTGAGGTTGAACACTTCCCTGGAAATCAAGTGGGAAGTCTTCTTGGTCTTGGGTGCCATTGGAGAAGGTGAGAGAATTTAAGAGAGAAGAGGATTATCCGATTATGAGAGAGTGGGGAATGAAGAAAGTGCAAAGATTTTTGTAGGAAGAGGGAGGAAGTTCAAGAGTTGTAGAGAAAATGAAAAGATGAAGAAGACAAAGAAATAAAAAGAAAAAAGAAACAGTTGGTAACCATTGAGGAAAAATGAAGAGGCGAGAAAGGCCCCCTATGGCTAAACTACATGTAATATAGGCCCCCCACTAAACTACATGTAGATATCGTATTTTGTCCACCATCAATCATGTTGGACCCCTTAAAATCCAAAAATATCAACTTTTCACTATGGGACCGCAGAAACATCTAGATTGACAAGGCACAACTCGTTTGGACATCAGAGCCCTCAAAATACATTTTTAATTCAAAATGACCAAAATATCCCTAGTCAATCTTGGGTTGATTGAAAGTCAAAGTTAGTCAAAATCACTCCAAAACCACTTTTTTCATGTTTTAGAATCAAACCCAAGCTATTCGAAGATTTTAGTCACGTTTGACCAAGTTTGACCTAGAGTTGACTCTCGAAGGCCCTAGAAACTGTAATTTTGATCCAACTGTCAGAACGGGTTGAAACTAGCGCCACTACAAAGATTATTGAATTTCCTTCCCAACGGCTATTCATGGGTCGAAATCATAGTTAAACCAGTTGAGATATCTTAAAAATTATGCCAGGCGTGTCAACTTGCTTCCCAAGGCCATAACTTTTGATCCGACCATTGGAAGTTCATTTTCTTTAGTGTTCTGGAAACTAG
Source organism: Quercus suber (assembly GCF_002906115.3). Taxonomy (NCBI): domain Eukaryota; kingdom Viridiplantae; phylum Streptophyta; class Magnoliopsida; order Fagales; family Fagaceae; genus Quercus; species Quercus suber. Next base: position 170,042 of record NW_027070181.1, read on the forward strand.
ACATCCATACATTTCCATGGACACCAAGATCATCTCAATCATAGTCTAAGAAAGCCCTCAAATACACATCATGATGTAACGCATAACGTTAGGGAGTTACGCGACAACACAATTAGTGATCCCTTAATTTCTCCATGTACTTAGCGAAATCTTAACTCCTCAAATTATGAGATAGCTTTCATGACAAAAACTTTTGACACTAGAGTTAATGATAAAGATTCGTTGCTGATCAAATCCATCCCACCTTATACCTTGGCTCCATCAGACTTTAATTTCGTTAATACCCCTACTTAACATGTGTCACGTGAGATGCATGAGACACTTCTGTCAAGCTCCCCATAGAAACAACATACACAAAAACATGGACTTGAATAGTCAAGCCACGCACAAGTGATAGCGCTCAAGTAAAAATAGGAAATGTAGGTGGATGCAAAAGGTTTCTTTCCTAAGTGGTTGATCACTCATAATTAACTTGTAAGAAAGAAGCAGTTTTTGAGGAGTGATGAAGTTTTATCTCTTTCAATGGCGAAGGCTGGAATCCAGTCTTGCCAAGAATCATCATTATCTTAGTGTCTAACTGTTGCGAGCTTGGAACCTACGTACAAGAAAGGAGCTTGGAGATATAATCCAGGCAAAAGATCCTTCTATTGTGTTTATAGCTGAAACATTAACCTATTAAGTAAGGCTAGATACAGTTTTATGCAACATTGATTTTGATCATAAGTGGATGGTTCCTAGAGAAGGGCGTGGTGGTGGACTTGCATTGTTTTGGAAGTCTTCAGTCAACCTCACCATTAAGGATTCATCCAAATACTTTATCAATACTTGTATTGACAAAAATTTTGACAATGCTTGGCGATTCACTGGTTTTTATGGGGAACCAGAGACTTTGAGATGGATTGAGGCATGGGATAGTCTTTAAAGATTGAAACACGCCTTGGATATTCCTTGATTGTGTGCCGAAGATTTTAATGAGCTGGTGAGACAAGATGAAAAATTAGGAGGAGCATTACGCAATTACCAATAGATGCAATTGTTTAGAGATGCTATAGACAAATGTGGGTTTATGGACCTTGGCTTTATTGGGCCAAAATTTAAGTGGAGCAAACATTTTGAGAATGGGCATTCTATATGGGAGAGACTTGATAGAGGTTCGACTACTAATAATTGGTTCCTAAAGTTTCTAGGTACACAGGTTCATCATCTTCATTGTGATTCTTTGGATCACTCTCCCCTATTAATAAATCTTTCAGGTCTTGATCATCCGCCAAGGAAAAAAAAAATTTTGATTCGAAGAAATGTACTTGTCCGATTCTCGTTGTTTTGAGATAATGGAAGCTTTCATGGAACTTGGGAATGCATGAATTGGGAGATAACACTATCTTGAAAGACCTCTCATGGTAAAACCTGAATGTTTTTGGAAATGTTAGGAAGGAACTAGAGAAGAAAAAAAATTCTATTGATACAAGCAAAAATGGAAGATTTTATTAGCGGCTCAAACTGCAAGATTAGAGAGTTGAAAGCTAAGACAAATTTCCTCCTTCACAGAGAAGCCCAATTCTAGAGCCAAAGATCTCGAGTACTTAGGTTGAAAGGTGGAGACAACAACACAAAATTCTTCCATAGCAAGGCCACAAAACGACATAGAAAATATTCCATTGGAGGCATTTTTGATGATAATGATTGTTGGAATGAACAACTAGATGGTATTGCTTTGGTCTTGCTAAAATACTATCAGGATCTCTTTTCTATTACCAACCCGGAATCATCCACAGCCACTCTCACCCATGTCCCCCATGTGATTACTGAAGACATGAATAATATGCTAACAAAAGATATATATATATATATATATATATATCTCACTCTCACTAGTATAGTGGTTTGGCTGTCTTTAAGACATTCACTACAAGAGATCATGAATATGGTAAAATCTAGGTACCGTACCTTAAGTGTTGTTCCTTAAGTTTCTCTTTTAAAATTCGGTCATGTGGCTATAGAACTAAAAAATACATTTCCATCCTATAAAAAAAAATCCACGTAACAAAATCTTAAGAGAGGAACCTAAGAAACACCAAGGAATCTAAGAAACACCACCTAAATACTGTACCTAAGTTTTGCCCTCTTAAATATACATCTTAACCGCTGCAATCGTTCACTACCCCACAACCCCCGGATACAACAACCTATCCACATTCACTGTAAGATTCTTTAGTTTGTTATACACCATAGAGCAAAAGCTCCACCAAAGACACAATTCTTTGTCCAAAAATAATCTCTACAAAAAATATCACTCTATACACATATTCTCCTATAATAGTTGTATATCCACTAAGTATAGGAAATGGGTCTCCACTAAGCTATTTCAACGAATTATCTATAAGTATAACCTCAAAAATTTCAAATAAAAACCCAATTTGACTATCAAAGATGTTATTTTATTAAAAAAAATATTTAAGTTGCACATTATATCAACACAAAAAACAACTAGTCTAACTCATTACATGCTTCTTATGATTTGTGATTCGCAGCAACCTTGAATCGAAATTTATCCAAGGAATTATGGAAAAGATATTGAGTACTAAGTTAAAAAGCACAAGGTTATTTGTTGATAAATACCCTGTTGGAGTATATACTCACGCAAAGGCCATAGAAATGTTGGTAGATATTGAGTGAACTGATTTTCGTACAGTAGGGATTCATGGCCTTGGGGGAATAGGTAAGACTACAATTGCAAAGGCTCTTTATAACAGGATTGTTGATCATTTTGAAAGAAGTAGCTTTTTAGAGAATGTTAAAGAAAAATCTAGGACAATCGATGGCATAATACAACTACAGAAGACACTTCTTTATGAGATCTTGGAAGATAAAGATTTGAAGGTGGACAACATTTCCAAAGGGATCAATGTGATAAAGGAAAGACTTTGTAGTAAAAGGATTCTTTTAATTCTTGATGATGTGGATAAATTGAAACAAATAGAAAACTTGCTTGGAAAATGTAATTGGTTTGCTTCAGGAAGTAGAGTCATTATAACAACAAGAGATGAACACTTGTTAACCATTTTTGGAAAAGTTTGTACAACTTATAAGGTCAAGGAATTAGACAAACATGAAGCTCTTCAACTTTTTGAAAAGCATGCTTTCCTGGGAAACAAACTCGAGAAAGATTATTATGAACTTGCAAACCAAGTTATAAATTATGCCAAAGGCCTTCCCCTAGCTCTTGAAATAATAGGTTCTGATTTTTGTGGAAGATCTAAACTTGAATGGAAAAGTGCATTAGATAAGTATGAAAAAAAATTCCCAATGAAGATATTCAAGAAATACTCAAAATTAGTTATGATGGATTGGAAGGAACCGAACAAGATATTTTTCTTGATATTGCATGTTTCTTCAAAGGATGGCACAAGGATCTTGTTGTAGACATATTAGATGCCTGTGAATAATATCCAAATTCTGGTATTTCAAGACTTGTTAATAAGTCTCGTGTAACTATTGCTCAACATGACACATTTTCAATGCATGACTTGATACAACAAATGGGTAAGGAAATTGTTCGACGTGAATCGCCACAAATCCTCGAAAAACGTAGCAGGTTATGGCATTACAAGGATGCTCATGAAATACTAACTGAAAATAAGGTATAAATTATTTTTTTTCTTCAAATTTGCCTCTTTTTTTGTCACCATTTTTTTAACATTGCATAAAACTCATGTTTATTCGTATCATTGTTTTGAATAAAATTTCAAAATCATTGTATACTTATTTCACTCTATTCTTTATCCAATTAGGGGTCAAACAAAATTCGAGGCATAATGTTGTATTCGCCTAAACCAGTAACAGTATGATTACACAATAAAGCTTTCCAAAGGATAGAAAATCTCAAATTTCTTATAGTTTATAATATAAATATTTGTGAAGCACTTAAATATCTTCCAAATGGGTTAAGGTTTCTTCATTGGGGCAATTATCCTTTTCCTTTGCCATCCAAATATTGTCCTCAAAAACTTGTTGCTCTCGAGATGCTAGGTAGTCACATCAAATTGGAAAAGCTATTCAAGCAGGTATGATTATTATAATATTTATAATTTCATTAAATTTATATTTTTAACTTTGTTGAAACTAAAATTTGATTTTTTTTTCCCAGGATTTCCAGTGTGAAAATTTGAAACGTATCAATCTCGAATCTTGTGAATTTATTAAGAAATTACCAGAATTATGCACCCCAAACTTGGAGATATTGGACCTTTTTGGTTGCGTAAATTTAGTTGAGATTCATGAATCAATTGGATTTCTTGATAAGCTTAAAACATGGAATCTCTCTTATTGCGAAAGGCTTAAAATTCTTCCAAGCAACCTCATGTTGAAATCTCTTATTTCTTTTGATCTTGTTAGATGTTCAAGACTTGAGAAGTTCCCTAATATTCATCCTGAAATGAAATGTTTAAGAGATTTAGATTTGCAAGAGAGTGGTATTAGAGAGTTGCCTTCATCAGTTGGATATCTAGGTGGGCTTACCAAATTATGCCTACGTGATTGCCCAAATCTTAGGGATCTTCCGGACACCATTTATAAATTGCAACAAATTCAGGATTTATCAATTCCTACTACCCGTTTGAGATTTACATGCAATTCTTTTGATAGCATTTCTGGATATGGATTCTTGATGATGGAACATCTAGATCTCAAACACTGTCTAAATCTAAATAAATTAGACTTTTTGATGCAGCCTGATTACTTCCCTGCATTGAAAAGTATATCTCTATCTAGAATCAATATTATTACCATCCCTGAAAGCATAGGTGGATTTCCTAGATTAGGCTCACTTTCTATTCAAAATTGCGAGCAACTACGTGAAATTCTAGGCCTTCCAAAATCGATGAAATGTGTAGATGCAACAGATTGCTTCAAATTGGATCTACAATCATTATTGAGTCAGGTCTATCTCTCAACTTATAAGCAATTTTTTTACTTCCCTAAAAAAAATATAATATACTTTCTACACTGAAGTTTCTTAAATTTTCTAATTGCAAGCAGGTTGAAGTAATTATGGGGATTTTGCCAAATACATCTTGTGAAGGTGCAGGAACCAACCTATTAATAAATACACAGTTATCTGATGACTTTGCATCTAAAACTGAATCAGAAGATCGCATTTCTTGTTTTATTAAAGCACCAGGAGCTGAGATTCCAAAGTGGTGTAATCATTAAAGTGTTGGAAATTACATATCATTCTGGGTTGGTCGCAAATTTCCAAAAATCGCTCGCTGTATTGCTCTTGGACACAATGAGCAACATCAGCATGTTACAGTTTACTTTTACATTAATGGTGGTGGAAATTATGTCTATATGAGTAGAACTTTTGAAGAAAATTCTAGTCATCTATGGTTAGTTCCTTCGTGTCATTCGGTTTTACAGAAGTATTTGGACGACTCATATCCATCCGAACAGAATCATGTTGAGTTTGTATATGAAATCAAACCCAAAAGGTATCATCGTAGACATTGTCCTTCTTATAAGCCAAGACCACAAAATCCTACGGTCATAAAAAGGTGGGGAGTTCATGTAGAATGCATTTGTTGTCCTCAAAAATCTGGTATTTCTTACTTTCCATTTCAAAGTGCTAAGTCTTCCTCAGTCCATGATAACTCCAAGCCCCTGCATTTACTAGCTCTTTTCCCCTCTTCTTGTGCCTCAGATATGGATAGGAGGAATTTCAACAATGAAGGAGATTTGGGATTTCAATAGAAGCAACAAATATTGCGTTTGACACTGCTTGGAGGAGGGACTTTGATCCTGATGAGTTTAAATTGACTTTACCACCAAAAGCGATTTTCTCCCCACAATTACAATATGATGACACCTGCTGGTGTCAAAAAACCAAATATGAGTCTCCGGGGCGTATTTTAGTGAATGCTGGTGGGTCGTCTTTGGTCCCTGAAGGCGATGAGCTCCCACTTTTACTACATCATTCTCCCACTTCTAGTGGCTCAGCTATGGGTCGCGGGTTTTGAGACTTTTGAAGGAATTTCATAATGATTTGAGTTTATCACTAAATGATTCATAATGCAGTAGAACGTCAGCCTCCTCTGGTCCCTGATACAACTAATGGATCTGGTTATCACTTGGGCCAGCCAGATTTGGCAATAGGCTCAACTGTTAGTGGTGTGTTGCATTTGGGTTTGTCTTCGATGGCCCCTGACTTTGTAAATGATGACTCTGATTTCAATGTGTCCACCGTCGAAGAATATGAGGATACCTTGATCAAACTTCAAACGATTATGCCTTTCTTCTATCCTTTGATTCCCATCTCTCCAATTCCAATTAAGCACCCTTCACTTGTAAGTATTACAACTCCAAACCCTTCTCTATGTTTTTTTTTTTTTTTTTGGGTATTTGAATGGTGTTGTTTTTAGTGATATTGAGTGATTGCTTTGTTTCTTGGACATTGTATACCTAAAGGAAGTTCTTTTAGGTCTTGTGAATGGGGATTGTTTTAGCTTGTGTTGTGGAGGTTTTTGTTATGTTGTGTATGCTTTCATATTTTATGAGTAATAGGGTCATGACCTTTGTAGTCATGTGGTACTTATTTAGCTTTAAAATGGTTTATAAAGTTGAAAGAAAGTTTTTTTGGGAGTGGAAGATTGTTACCCTGTTGAGACAGTAGCCTGATATGTCTTCTTCTTCTTCTTTCTTTTTATTTTTTTTTATTTATTTTTTATTTTTTTTTTTGGGAGTAATAGCAATAGAAACAATTCCAAGAGAGAATGACAGTTTTATAGTGCAAAATTTGATTATTCATTGAGATAGCCGTGCGACATAATTAAATTCTGCAGCTTGGAAGGCCTTTCAACAAAAACAATATAAATATTAGAGGCCTGCATGCCTATAGCAAGGGATTCTATTCAATGCTTGTGGTTGTCCTTTGGTAATTAGCTCGTATAACTTCTTGGCCAGTTAAAGTCAACTAATAATATTTTAGTGATCTTTGATCAACTTTGTAAATATTTTGAAATTATTTCTTTTCTTTTAGCTTAAACTAGTAGAATACATGCAAATGATATTTTACATGAGGCCAAAATATTGGCCACTCCAACTAGCGAAGTGCCTACATTGGGTCTCTGACAAAGTGACAATAGAAACAGGACCTCAGTGGATTGATCTGTGAGATGGCTTGATCATGCACTACGTTGAGTCCAGGAAGAGTTGTGAGGTATAAGTTACATAATCTGACAACCGTAGATGACCCTAGGTTCACATGTTAAGGATACTTAATAGAATTAGGTGTTTCAGTTTCGAAAATCTACTCTGGCAATGAGGATGCAGAATTATCATCATTAGCAACAAATGGCTCCTGGCATTATTATTTGAAAAAACTTTATGATAAATGTTTGTTGTGGATGTCGATTCTATTTTTGGTGAATGAGGCTCAACAATTTAAACAAATTTCTTAAAAATAATAGGAGATAGAACATGGAACTTTTAGGTGCAATTGTGAAACTTTAATTTTACCTCTGATTTAGGCTGCTCACTGGAGGAATCAATCACAGAAATACATACATATGTAGTTAAGTAAAATGTGAGGTTCACCATGCTGGCCTTCTGCTGATGCCATCCCTACTTTAGTAAAGGTGGAGGTCTGAAAGAATTTGGTATTGCCAACAGTTGCTGGTAGTATACTTGAGTTTCATAATCTATAAAAATGGCTGGAATTATACGTGGATTTCAGTTATATGTAGGAGCTTATTGTCATGGATGATCCTCCTCTCCAAATGAAAGAAGTTCATGGAAAGCGCAATAATGTATAACTTGGGAATGCTATTTTTGATAGGAATTGGAATGTGCATTTGTTATTTATTGTTGGATTAAAATGGTGTTTGAAACTTACCTATCAAAAAGAAAATAATAATAATAATTAAATGAGTCGAACCAAGCTGAGTTGTCATTTGAAATCCTTCAACTAACTTGGGTTTATTGATTACTTGAGTTAAGCTTCAGCCTCTCTAGCAGTGGAGTATTTTATAGATTGGATTATTGCTACTCATTAGGTAATGATTAAATTGGATTATGCTTGGTGTCTTTGGAAGTGGATTTAATAATTTTGTTTATTAAAGTTCATAGAATTTCATGTNTATTTGGACATTAAAAGTAACATAATCCCCCTCCCCCTCTTTACTGGCCTTGATTAGTTTCATAATCTGACAACTATATTTGTCATTTATCACTGACAAAAATTGTCAAAGATTTAGTGCAAAATGTTTCATGTGGCCTATATTCTCATGTGCAACCTATTAAAAATGATAATTTCAGATTAGGAATTAGAAGAATTAAAGATCCAATGCTTGATCTTTAATATCAAATGTTGACTTAGGTCTGAGGGTGTATAGTTGGTTCCTAACTTTGCTAGTTGGCGTGCATTTGTTTAAGCTTATTAGTTGGGTTTTTTTTTTTTTAAGTCAGTTATGTAGAAGGTTATAAATACTCGCTTTTATTTATTGAATGCAAGGTAAAAAAAAAAAAAAAAAAAAAAAAAAAAAACCTGTTTCACGTGCTTACACATTTCTTGGCCACAATATCACTACTCTTTCGAGAGTAGTTATGTTTGAATACAGTTAGATGACCCTAGGTTCACATGTTAAGGATACTTAATAGAATTAGGTGTTTCAGTTTCGAAAATCTACTCTGGCAATGAGGATGCAGAATTATCATCATTAGCAACAAATGGCTCCTGGCATTATTATTTGAAAAAACTTTATGATAAATGTTTGTTGTGGATGTCGATTCTATTTTTGGTGAATGAGGCTCAACAATTTAAACAAATTTCTTAAAAATAATAGGAGATAGAACATGGAACTTTTAGGTGCAATTGTGAAACTTTAATTTTACCTCTGATTTAGGCTGCTCACTGGAGGAATCAATCACAGAAATACATTTTTTTATTAAAGTTCATAGAATTTCATGTAAGTTTTTCCTTTTTTTTTTTTTTTTTTTTAAAGTGCATAAGAAACAAAATAACTCAGCAAATAAATATTGAAACCTAAAAGGGCTACGCTGGATCCTATGCCTTAAATAGTTTTGCTATATTAAGAAGTGAAGAATTTGATCATGCATATATTTATCAGACATGTTATGCCTAACCAATACATATTACAGCAGGAATTTGCCAAAAGATTTTCTCTTTTTGATGATTAATCATTTTGTTGAGATGAGGTCCCACTTCAAGAGTGGCTGGTCAATCATTCTTTTGCTGCAGCATTAGGGAACTCCTTATGGTAATTTCGTTTTGTTATAAGTCGTGTTTAATCTACTGTGTATGTCAACTGTTAACATCTGTTTGTTTTCTTTTTAATTATTTTATATGTTTGTACAGCCAAGGTTAGCCCACAGTTTATTTATTTATTTTTATCTATCGTATCTTCCAATTCAGAAGCTAACAACATGTACAATACACCAAAAAAGGGAGGGATAAACGGAGTCCCTTAGGGGGTGTTTGGTAGAGTAGTTTGAAAATTGTTGTTTATTGTTTTTTAAAATACGTGTGGGTGAAAAAGTGTGTTGAAATGCGTGAAATGCTGTTTAAAAACTAAAAAATGTTGTTTAAAATGCACAACCAAACAGGGCCTTAGTATTTGTGAAAACAGAGAAAACAAAGTAATTTGAGATAGTAATAATAATAAAATAAATATTAAAAAAATGAAGATGTGTATAACCTTCATTGCACTTACCTGATTTCTACCTATTTAGTAGTTGGGTAATTGGTTTGGGGATGGATATCATATTGATGTACATTGCTCAAGCAATATTGGTGTTTGAAATGTTCAGTTGGGAAATGTCTATCAATCCAATGTTGCTATTGCAGTGATTTTGGGATGTTTTGGTGTGTGATATTTTACTAGGTTAGCTAGTCAATTAGAACATGTTGACCAAAAATTGAGCTGATGGCTTCCTAAAATACCTTTGATTGGGATCTCTAGAAGAATATAATACATTTTCAATTGATTGCCGAGTTTTTTTTCTTAAATGATATAAAAGAACAAGTTTTTAGTTGTTTGTTTGTTTGTTTCTCTGTTAATTGGTACTAGAATTAACAGGATTGCAAGGCCACAACTTCATCTTTATTAGAAAAACAACGGAAAATTTTGCTATGTAGCATGATTTGTGAAACATATTTCATTAGTAAGCACATTTTCAAAACTTATTAACAGACTAGTATCTTGAGCCTCAGAGGCTCAAGTTCAGTGACAAAACTCGAGTCTGAGAGACTCAAATTTGTAGATGATGTGGATAAATAATTCACGTGGAACTAGAGTCTCTCAGACTCGATTTCTATAGAAAAAAAAAAAACCAAGAAAGTGAACTAGACCTCTGTTCTTGAAAAGAAGAAGATGCTGGAGAAAGAAGAAGATCTAGGGTTCTCTAAATCTGATCTGAGTAGGAGTATTTTCTGATTTTTTGGGTTTGGGTGTTTGAGAAATGAGATTTTTGGATATGAGAATATATGAATCCATGGGGGTGTGTTTTGATTTGTGTTGGAGAAAGAAGAAAGAAAGAAGGAAGATTGATTTGGTCTAGAGAAAGAAGAAGAAAGTAGGAAGAACAGGAGAATGAGCAAGAAAGAAGAAAGAAGAAAGCAGAAACTCAAGTTCCACGTGGATTTTATATCCACCTCAGCTTTGCCACCACCTAGAACTCGAGTCTCAAGAAACTTGAGTCTCTAAAGTTCGAGATGCTAGTTTGCAAAATTTGTTAACTAGCAAAATTGTTAGTAAAATGGTATTAAAGGGAAAAAAAATCGGGATAACAACTATAGCTGCTGATGAAATTCCTTTATCCCTAAAGCTTTTGTTTTTTTTGTCCCTAAGAGATATCTTTGTATGCTTTGAGATCCTCTGTTTATTACTTTGAATTGATAAACTACATATATTTGGTGCAAACGGGTAAAAATGTAAACTACATATCCCACGCGAGTGACCTTGTAAATGACCTTTTTTCATCTTAGTGTATATATATATATATATATTTTTTTTTTCTTTTCTTTGCTTTTCTTTTCTTTATATGATAATGCAATTCATAAATTACTTTCTGTTCAGTCCTACCTCCAAATTTCATATCAAGATTACCTGGCCGTGGCGGAATAGCTTGAGCACCAGTTTCAACATGAAAGACTTGCATAAATGGATTGTGGTTTTTCTGTTTGGTATGATTCTGCCTTAAATCTGCACAACCGTTCCTTGGAATTTTAGGGGATTTCACCATGTATTGCATTGTCCATTGTGATATAGAAGATTTCAAATAATAATTTTGTGGGTTACGTAGTACTTTACCTCTTGCAAAGCCAGGTAAAATCTTATATCCGAGGTTTTTTTTTTTGGTTCAAATATTAAAATTGCTCTTTAGACAACTTTTCTTCTATGCAGTTAAACTTTCTTGTTTACCATTAACCCTTTCTTTTTGTTCAGTGCCACCTCCAAATTGATTCCAAATTTCATATCAAGATTACCTGGGCCATGGTGGAATAGCTTAAGCACCAGTTTCAACATGAAAGACTTTGCATAAATGGATTGTGGTTTTCCTGTTTGGTATGATTCTGCCTTAAATCTGCACAACCTTCCTTGGATTTTTAGGGGATTTCACCATGTAGTGTAAAGTTACGTTTTTTCTACTGAACAGAAACTGTTCAGTTGCTCTTTTTTCTTTTTATTTTTTTCTTTTTTATCGACAGTACACAATTTTTTTGCTAAAAAAATTTGTTACTTTTTTGTTTGCATATATACACAATTTTTTTTGCTAAAAAAATATGTTGCTTTTTTGTTTTCTTTAATGGAGACATAATTGTAAATTTATACTAACTTCACTTTTTAATTCTCTCATTTTTCTTCTCAATTAAACAAATAAATTTTTCATCTCTCCACTTTTTTATCCTCACAACCAAACACAAATAGAAGAAAACTAAACTTATTCTATCCTCCCACTTTTCTATCCCCTCCCAATTTTCTATACTCTCACTTTTTCACTCCTCCAACCAAACAGACCCTTAAAGTATTGAAAATTGTTCAACACAATGGATTTTGTGACTAGCTTGCAACTGGCTCAAGACTGGAGCTCCTATGAAAGTCATGTGAGTAGCACATGTGAAAGTTCAAAAGTCAATATGTCTCATGAGTATCTCGCAACTTGGTTAACTCGCAAAGTGACCCACGAGACACGAGACACTCTAGACAACTGGATTTTAAGTATGACATTTCCGCTCCTTCACCCACACTATATATACGCTCATTACCCACAAAATTGTAAGAAGACTATCAAAAGAAAAACCCTAAAGAGAGGTTTTCACAAAACCCACTTCTTAGAGAGAACTACTCATCTTAAATGAGAATTCCTTTGTAGTCTCTTCTACTCTCTTCTCCCATTGTAATACCTTGAGAAAAGATTTTATCCAAACACAATCCACCCTCATTCAAAGTGTAAAGAGAGTTTGGAGCTTGGGAAGTATTGGGTTTTTGCCAAATTAAGCCGGTAAGGTTTGGCGGTGCAATCAAGCACTATTGTGAGATCAAGTAAGTTAGTAAAGACAAAACTCCGAGAAGCCCATTGGTAACTAGAGCTTTAAGAGCTCAATTACTTTTGGTAGATTAGGCTTGGAATGTTCTTTTGATATCCATGTACTTCAATTTATTCACTAGTGAATTATTTCGGCTTGGGAGCCACAAAGAGGTTTTTAGGCCGAGTTCTTCGATTTTCCTATTCGATATAACATTGCATGTTATTTTGGGTTTGAGTTCCCTACTACCCTTTATATTATTTTCTTGCACATATATGTTCATCCATGCAATTGTTAAATGTTTTGGTTAATTAATTTGCTAATCAAGTATATTCCGCAGTAAGTGTGTTTAGATTAAAATTAATCAAGCCACAATTAACATTTAGGAGTCTAAACTAGCTCTAGTACTTATACTATCGAGCTTTCATAACTAAATAATAAATCAATGAAAAATCAAAACAAAAGTATTGTCTATACATATTCATCTTAAGCGGATTTAACTTTATATATAATTTTTCCCATTTATCTTCCTTTATTTTTGATCTTCTTATTCCCATCTTTTTACTGTAAATTTGCCAATCACTTTCATTCTATGCATATTTTTCTCACACAAAAAGATTATCTCTCTCTCTCTCTCTCTCTCTCTCTCTCTCTCTCTCTCTCTCTCTCTCTCTCACACACACACACACACACACACACAATTTTTTTTTTTGGGGATTTTTTATTTTCCTTGCATCTCTAGCTTAGATTAATGAATATTTGTATTTTTTAGAACTTTATTTTTGGTTGTTTACAATTAAAAATGAAATCAATGAAGAATAAAAAGTATTTAAAAATGGTTTATAAAAAAGTATTCATAAATTTTGCTTAATCATTAATATTAGAAAAGATACAACCTAACAATTGCCTCGTAGGAGGATCTCCTACTAGAAGTTTGTACCCCCATTTTCCTATTATTGACTAATTCATACAACACTAAATACTTTTAATGAATGATGTTTGTTTTTTACCTGATTTGAGAAAAAATCATATTATAATATGTCATATTTTGTGTTGTTATTAGGTTTTAGTTTATTTGGAAAACAATAGGATGGTTTGGACAATATGATGAATAATAATTAGTGCAGTTGAAGAAGATATTCTTTGTGCAATTTTCTTTCAATGTTTATGAATATTTTGTTTAACAAATTAGCAGTAAAGTATTCTATCTTTGTTATATGATATTCTTAGATGCTTGAGTAATTTTTTTAAGCTTTTACAATATTTTACATTGCTCTTTGTCTTCCTTATCTCATTAGTGTATTCTTTGAGATTTTTGAGAAACTAAACTCAATTTTATGTTTAAAATTATTTATTTATCTATTTATTTTTCACATATTAGATTAGATGTTAGATTAGATTGTGACAGTATTAACACAATACTTTTTTTTTTTTTAAATTATCTCCTTTTTCTACTTTGGACCCACATGTTATTGAGACATAAGTCTCATGAATCCGTCTCATAAGATACTTTCTCCACAATCATTATGTATAAAGCTATAACCCTCACTTTTGCTTCAAAACAACTACATATTTCTATTGCATTACTTTAAAGACTTATTAAAAATTTTGATTTGATTATGAAATGGATATTTGGCTTGATTATATCACATTTGATATGTTTTACATATTAAGAAGAATGAGTTGACTCTGATGTAAGTTTTATTTTTCCCTTTCTTTTTTATTTTGAATTGTAGTTTTGTTGAATTTTATTAATTTTTTATATATTTACTTGGTTTGATTCTATTGTAGAAAAATTTTGAGAAAGTTTTTTTAAAACTAGAAGAATAATATCTAAATTTTATATACTTTTTAATGATACATAAAATGTTATAAATAACTTTTATAAATAATTATTTTTTGAATTCCTGAGAAAAATTGTATTGTTTTCATTTTGACACTACAGAAATTATATATATTACATTTGTGATTGTCCTTGTAATAAATGAAAATATGATTATGAAATACATTATTATTTATTAAATTGGTCCAAATTGCCAAAAATAAATTTAATGAGACCACCCTAAAAATATTATCACGCATAACACACAGATCCGCGACTAATATGAAATAAAAATTAAGGATTTTAGCATGCAAAAGAAAAGCTAAGACTTTAGCATGTGATTGAAGAAAAAGCAACCATGAGAACCTTTTTTTTTTTTTTTTTTTTTTTTTTTTTTTTTGTATCCATATTCTTATATTGAACATGAGTTTCATATGATCACTGCGAAGAAAATAAAAATCAGGAATTTCGAAGATCATGGATCCTCATGTTCAAAATTAAGAAAAAGAAAGATGGCATATATCATCATATGGCAATATTGGAATCAAGCGTTCATATTTCATATGTACTCGTTAACAAAGAAGTTCTAGATCAAACCTAGAAACGTCATATGAGCATCACGAAGAACATGTTAATATGCATTAGAAACATGTTATGATATGTCACGTGAGAACAAAAATTTACATGTTGAATTAAGAAAATCAAAAGAAAAACATGTCAGTATGTTACATCATAATCCATACTAAAATTCCTGGATACAATATTTTTGGAATTTGTTGGAAGCTTGTGAAGATCTAGAAATCGAAGTTTTGAAATCCTCCATATATCTTGTCCTTTCCCACGTTGGCCATTATGTGTTAGCGATTCCCATTTATCCTTTCCGCACTTCATTATCTTCCAAAGCAGTTGAGGCCTTGATTTGTACACATAAGTGGTTGAGGTTTAAACATTTAATTCAAGCATTAGACCTTCGGGAGAATATAAATGAAGTAGAGGTTATGAACTTGAATCGCAAGCACATTATTTGTTCATTTTGTTTTCGTAATTTATTTATGAGCTTTTATCTACTTACATGAGTTAACACCTATTTTGTTTTTTCTTTTAGAACTTTGCATCAAAAAGCTCAAATAGCTAAGGATCCTATTGCCTTGGGTTGAGTCAATAATTCAATTGCTCTTAAAATGTGAGTGAAAGTTCAAGTGGATTTGTTATGAATGCCATGAAATTCTACAACTAAATTGCAAAATAATTTATGAGTTTCTCTATTTTAGAATTTTGGAAGCTGCATGCTATAGCTACTGCTCAATAAATTGGACTAATGTAATTAAATGGATAACTCATGCATAGCATACAACTATGCTATAACTTAAATATGCCATAGTCTACAGATACATAATGTGTATTGGACTAGTGGGTACCAAGGGACACTAAACTTTATGATTTTGATAATTTTACTTTTAATTTTCTTGGTTGAGGCAATAATGCAATTGCATTTAATATGTTTGTGAAAATTCAAGTGGCTCTGATATGAATAATAGCAAAAATAAGCTAGTTTTTTCTATTTGGGATTCTCTTATTTTGTTAAAACTGAAAACTTTTTGCTAAAAGTAATGTAGATAAAGGTAAAAATTAGCTGAAATAGTATAGTGAGACCCATGAATAATACCAAAAAGTGCAGTAAGACTCATAAATAGTAGCAAAAATAAGCTGAATATTAAAATAAATTGGCAAAAATAATCTTTGCCAAACATACTATAAGTTGGAGCCAAACGGACACCTAAAACGGAATTGACAACGTTGACGTGGATGTGTTATTTTTTAAAGTAATGATATAGACACAAACTATTTTATAAACATTTTACAAACGGTCGATGTGACATGCTCCATCTCTACTTTTTAAAAACTAAAATGCCACATCAGATATTAACAAAGAAAATTAAAAGAAAAAAGAAAAACTCAAATCATAGCTAACTTCTAAACCCCCTCTCTCTGCGCCTCCTCAAACGTATGGCAGATGACACGAAGACTCCATGCTCATGGCAGCACTAGCAACGATGGGATTGCAACACTGTTCTCAGCCATAATTCTGGTTGCTTTTGCAATGATTCTGGCGAGTTCTGTGGTGGCAGTGTTAGTGTGGAGAAATTACGGCGAGTCTACTAGCGACAAGTTGTGCAACGATTTGGGGTTAAAGATCGAAGAACTGTCGTTCTGTCATGAGGCAAAGAAGAAGCAGCGCTGTGAGTTATGCCAAAATTCTGATTTGGGGTTCTATCGCGAGGTAGAGAAGCAAAGAATTTTGAGGCAAGCTGCAGCGAAGTTCTGTCATGAGGTAGAGAAGTTTGAGGCGAGCTACAATGAAGTTCCGTCATGAGGCTGCAGTGAGCGCCGTCATTCCATCATGAGGTAGAGACGTTTGAGGCCAGGGTTTTAGAACTCTTGGTTTTCTTTTAGATGGTGTCTGATACGTTTGTTTATGATTAAGGGTCTGTTTGGATACCGCTTATTTTGCTGAAAACAAAAAATACTATAGCAAAATAATTTTTAAATATGTGAATAATGCTATGAGACCCTTTTTTAATGAAAGTTTTGTTAAAAAATGATATTTGTGGGTCCCGTGAACCATGTATGGGATCCGCTGACAGACACATTCTAGTGGAGGTGGAAGCTTGTCAAAGAGGTAGTGGGTCCTATGCACAGTGCATCGGATTCACTAACAGACAACATCCCATATGATGGAGCGCTTCTCAATAAAAAATAAATAAATAAATAAAGGAAAACACAAACGCAAATGCAAATGCATAGGTAGAGACGCAATCCAAACGCATACTAAGAGTCTGTTTGGATACCGTTTATTGCTGAAAACTGAAAACTTATTGATGGAAACACTGTAACAAAATAATTTTTAAATGTGTGAATAATACCATGGGACCCAATTTTAAAGAAAAATTTGCTGAATTTTGTACTTGCCTATCTTGTGAACAGTGCACAGGATCCAAGGAAAAATGCCAAGCGTAGACATCCCCTGTTTTCAGTGCAATCCAAACTCAGCTTAATTCTATTTTGGGTGGGTTTCTTTTTTGTTATTTTAATTTTCTTTGTCAATATTGATGTGGCATTTTAGTTATAAAAAAAATTAAAATTTTAAAAATTAAAAAAAAAAAAAAAAAAACTGAGTGGAGATTGCCACATTAACAATCAATATTGATGTGGCATTTTAGTTATAAAAAAAATTAAAATTTTAAAAATTAAAAAAAAAAAAAAAAAAACTGAGTGGAGATTGCCACATTAACAGTTTGTAAAATATTTATAGAATAGTTTATGTCTGTAACATTATTGCCAAGTCTATAATTTGAATTGTTTTTTGTGCAGGTGTACCAGTGGCTTGTGCAATGTGCACAACACTTTCCAAGAGTTTATATTCATTATTTAGTGTTTATGTTTTATTGTCTCTGATTGCGTAAATGGTTTAGGTCTTCGTTAGGTATATTTCATTGATTTTCTAGCTCTTTGACCCTACCATAAGATCCACTGCCAATTGTGTAAATGGTTTAGGGCCTATAAATTGAGTCTCAAAGACTCGGTTTCTATGGTCTGATCACGTCTAATGTGGCATATTTTCCATGTGGCATCCACCTAGAAATCGAGTCTTTAAGACTCGATTTATAAGCCAAGCAAAATTTAAGTCAAAGTCTCTCATGTACAAGCCATTCCCAAAAATACCCAAAAAAAATCCAAATCAGATCAGAGAGAAAGAATCTAGAGACCCAAATTAGATAGGAGAGAGAGCTCACCTCACCTCGTCAGTTAGAAAATTAGCAATTTGTGTTTTCAAAATAGAAGCAAAAGCAAATCTTTTTTGAGATAAAAGTGCAGGAAGAAGGCATGGGTTCTTCGGAATAGGAGCAACACAGCCAACAGCGATCTTCGATGGCGTGTGGGTCGATGGCAAAACTTCAGGCCGCACGTGGAGGCATGTCAGGCTGAAGATGGATGCCTGCTTCTTGGGTTTTACACATCGGAAGCCGAAGAAGAGATCCGTGGCGTTGTTTTCATGAACCACCAGATGACGGGAAATCTATGACGGCTCGTGGGTCGACGGCCACCACGCATGGCAACGCGTGTCTCTGAAATGGAGATCAAACTCTTGGGTTTTGCAAATCGAAGACCAAAGAAGAGATTTACAATGTCGGTTTTACGAAAGGATGGAGAAAAACTAGCAGATCTAAAGGGAGGCTTGAACTGATGGTGTGACGGCTGTGGCTTCTTCTTCTTTGTTTGTTAGCTTGGTAAACTCAGGTGAAAAAGACATATAGGAAAAGAAGAGAGAGAAAGAAGGAAAAATAATGCTATGAAAATTGTATTTAAAGTTGTTATGTTCTGACCCTTAGGTAATTTGTTTTGTGCAGAAATTTGCTTATAAATCGAGTCTTAGAAACTCGATTTCTAGGTAGTCAGCACGTGGAAAAAATGCCACATCAGACGTGATCAGACCATGGAAATGGAGTCTTTGAGACTCAATTTATAGGGCCTAAATCGAGTCTTTTAGACTCGAGATACTAGTAAAAAATATAGTTTAAAAACAGTGCCTACTAATTATATTGTTTGGCAAACGGTATCAGTTTCCAATTTTGGCCATTTCCAATTGAAAATGGTAGCTTTAACATATTCATTCAACAAATAATATGTTAGTAAAAGTTAAAGGGGTAAAACAAGATTCTTAGTAAATAAAATATAAAATCTCCTTTAAAAAATATATATATACACACACACACAACGGAACACTGATCATGACTCATGAGGTGCTCGTCTTCTTCAACAACAAATTCCATTTTTTATAGAGCAAACACACTCATTAGTAACAGTTGAGAGAGATTGGGAATGACTCTTTATAAGTTCTTGGAGAAGAAGCTATGGGCTTGGGCCTAAAGCAGGGTTAACCTGGTTTAAGAAATTGAGGGGCTTGTCTTCTTGGACTTGAATTTATTTAAGAAATTGATTGGACTTTTTTTCAACCAAAAAAAAAAAAAAAGTGTGGCCTGTAAAGCAGTGGAGGGGACTCGGTTAGCCTTGTGGCTCCAACTTAGTGGTGAGGTTGAACACTTCACTGGAAATCAAGTGGGAAGGCTTCTTGGTCTTGGGTGCCATTGGAGAAGATGAGAGAATTTAAGAGAGAAGAGGATTATCGGATTATGAGAGAGTGGGGAATGAAGAAAGTGTAGAGATTTTTGTTGGAAAAGGGAGGAAGTTGAAGAGTTGTAGAGAAAATGAAAAGATGAAGAAGATGAAGAAATAAAAAGAAAAAAGAAACAGTTGGTAACCATCGAGGAAAAATGAAGAGGTGGGAAAGGCACCCGATGGCTAAACTACATGTAATTTAGGCCCCCCACTAAACTACATGTAGATATCATATTTTGTCCGCCCTCAAGCGTGCTAGACCCCTTAAAATCCAAAAATATCAACTTTTCACTATGAGGCCACAGAAACATCTAGATTGACGAGGCATAACTCGTTTGGGCATCAGAGCCCTCAAAATACATTTTTAGGTCAAAATGACCAAAATGTCCCTGGTTAATCCTAGGTTGATTGAAAGTCAAATTTGGTCAAAATCACTCCAAAACCACATTTTTCATGTTTTTAAATCAAACACAAGCGGTTCAAAGATTTTAGTCACATTTTACCAAGTTTGACCTAGAGTTGACTCTCGAAGGCCCTAGAAACTGTAATTTTGATCCAACTGTCAGAATGGGTTGAAACTAGCGTCATTGCAAAGATTATTGAATTTTCTTCCCAACAGCTATTCATGGGTCGAAATCATAGTGTCTTTTTTTTTTTTTTTTTTTTGATAAGGGTCGAAACCATAGTTAAACCAATTGAGATATCTTAAAAACCGTGTTAGGCATGTCAACTTGCTTCCCGAGGCCATAACTTTTGATCCGACCATTGGAAGTTCATTTTCTTTAGTGTTCTAGAAACTAGACATCCATACATTTCCATGGACACCAAGATCATCTCAACTAGAGTCTAAGAAAGCCCTCAAATATGCATCATGGTGTAACGCATAACGTTAGGGAGTTACGTGACAACACAATTAATGATCCCTTAATTTCTCCACGTGATCAGCGAAATCTTAACTCCTCAAATTATGAGATAGCTTTCATAACCAAAACTTTTGACACCAGAGTTAATGATAAAGATTCGTTGCTGATCAAATCAATCCCACCTTATATCTCGACTCCACCAAACTTTAATTCCATTAATACCCCTACTCAACATGTGTCACGTGAGATGCATGAGTCACTTATGTCAAGCTCCCCACAGAAACAACATACACAAAAAAACGTGGCCTCAACTAGTCAGGCCATGCACAGGTGATAGCGCTTAAGCAAAAATAGTAAATGTAGGTGGATGCAAAAGGTTTCTTTCCTAAGTGGTTGATCACTCAAAATTAACTTGTAAGAAGGAAGCAGTTTTTGAGGAGTGATGAAGTTTTATCTCTTTCAATGGTAGAGGCTGGAATCTAGTCTTACCAAGAATCATGAATATCTTAGTGTGGAACTGTTGCGGCTTGGAACCTAAGTACAAGAAAGGAGCTTGGAGATATAATCCAGGCAAAAGATCTTTTTGTTGTGTTTATAGCTGAAACATTAACCGAAGAAGTAAGGCTAGATACAATTTTATGCAACATTGATTTTGATCACAAGTGGATGGTTCCTAGAGAAGGGCGTGGTGGTGGACTTGCACTGTTTTGGAAGTCTTCGGTCAACCTTACCATTGAGGATTCATTCAAATACTTTATCGATACTTGTATTGACAAAAATTCTAACAATGCTTTGCGATTCATTGGTTTTTATGGGGAACCAGAGACTTCGAGACAGATTGAGGCATGGGATAGTCTTTAAAGATTGAAACACGCCTTGGATATTTCGTGATTGTGTGCCGAGGATTTTAATGAGCTGGTGAGACAAGATGAAAAATTAGAAGGAGCATTACGCAATCACCAACAGATGCAATTGTTTAGAGATGCTATAGACGAATGTGGGTTTATGGAACTTGGCTTTATTGGGCCAAAATATATGTGGAGCAAACATTTTGAGAATGGGCATTCTATATGGGAGAGACTTGATAGATGTTCGGCTACTAATAATTGGTTCCTAAAGTTTCTAGGTACATAGGTTCATCATCTTAATTGTGATTCTTTGGATCACTCTCCCCTATTTATAAATCTTTTAGGTCTTGATCATTCGCTAAGGAAAAAAAAAAATTCCATCCTCATCAATGGTGAGCCAAAAGGTTTGATCCATCCTACTAGAGCTATTAGGCAAGGGGGCCCACTATCTCCTTAGAGCATTCTTATCAAGAATGCTAAATGTTATAAATGCTAAATTCTAACATCAAATTTGTAAAAAGCACACTCCATCAAGAATGCTAAATGCTATTACTTTTAACATCTAGCTACAGTGGGTTGCTATCTCTAGCAGCCCACTATAGCAAGATGGTAAAAACAAAAACTATTTGTTTAATACTTGTAACCCTTATTGTCTTCCTTATCTACTTCAAGTAAATTAATAGTCACTTTGTCATGACGTTCTAAGTGTAAATTTGATTGTGCAATGAGGTTCTATGTTTACTGTCTAGTGACTAATGATTAATTACCATACACCAATTTGTCCCTATTTAGAAAGCAACACATTCAATTCAGCAAAAATCAAGGGTTTGAAAAAAGAGATTTACTATAAATTCAGGATCTAAGAAGTGATCATTAATTCATGACCAAACAGAGAGAAACAGATAAAGTATTCTTACAATTACAATTACAAAGAGCCACCAAATGAAAAGATCTACATAGATATACAAACAATTTGCCGAATCTATCTCTCAATGTTCTTGAATTGGAGCCTTTAAATTCATCAGGTTATTTGCTTGCATCGAGCATGTATGCATCAGGTGGATCATTTGTTGATGCTGTGAGGATGAGAAGGTTGGTGAAGGAGAGAGGTGTGAGGGTTGTTGCTGGGTACAACTTGGTGCATGTGAACAACCCGGCATGTAGATAGATTGTTAGCTGGGGATAAGTCCACCCCACAACTAACATGGTCATTAATTGAAAACATAAAGAAAGAATAAAAAAAAGAATATTTAAATGAAGTGGTAAAATAATAGAATTTTTTATATTGGTTATATTATAAAGTGAGATATTAAAATTAATAAAGTAACTTTTTGAGATATTAAATGCTATATTTTATAGCATTCTTGATTAGAATGCTCTTAGGACAGATAAACAATGACTATTTATTTATTTATAAATTTTTTTGTCCATCGGCACTACAAAAAGGATAAGCAAGCTTATCCTATCAAAGGTAAAGCAACTCTACACTACAGTACCGAAGTCTAAGGGTCCGTTTAGTTGAAAGGATGGAAAAGAGAGAAGATAAAAAATAAAAAATAGATGGAAAGGTGGGGTGATATAAGAGATTTTAATTTTCCTCTTTTTGTTTGGTTGGAGGGTGGAAAAATAGAGGGATAGAAAATAGAGTTTATATAAATTTACTCTCATACCCTTATTACATAACTTATTTTATATAAATATTTTATAAAGGAAAAATAAAAAGAAAAAACTGATTCTATGGTCTAAAATAAGGAAAAAAAATTCAGGGAAAAATAAAAGAAGTTTAAAGGTGAGTAACAAAGAACCCAAAAAAAAAAAAAAAAAGGTTCAATGAAACCAAAGCCAGGGCCAAAAAAGGAAAAAAACAAGAAAAAAAAAAAAAGGAAAAGGAAAAAATGTTTAACGTTGAATTTACTTTAGGAGAGAACAAGGCTAAAAATGTCATTTTAATCAAACCACTTTCCCTCACTATTTTCTCTCCAATTTGAGAAGCTGAAAAAGGTGGGCCATAAGAGAAAATAATTAAGTCACACCATTTTTTTCCCATCCCAACCAAACACCACACTACTTTCATTTTCCATCTTCCATCCACACTATTTTCATCCACATTATTTTCATTTTCCTTTCACACTATTTTCATTCCAACCAAACATAGCCTAAAGTAAAGCTCTATGTTCAACGGAGAACGCCAGTAGTCTGACTGTCTGTTTTGGGCGATCTGGATTTGATCTTCGAACTTCAACAACTAGCAGCGGATCTGAATCTGAAGTAAATGTCCCAGATGACAGAACCACCGATTCTCAACCGTCTTCCTTACGACATCGTACTCAACATCCTGACAAGACTGCCGGTGAAATCAGTGATAAGATTAAGGTGCGTTTCAAAATCCTTGTATTCCTCAATCACCACTCCCTATTTCATCTCCACCCACCTCAATCACACCAAAAACGACATAAATCGTGACAATGCTCGTGTCATACACCTGCCCTTTTCTTATCGGCCTACAATACCAGACTGTACGGTCGCTTTGGACCGCTCGTTTGACACGATTTCTGAGATTCGAATTCCTTTTGATTTTCCTCATCCGAATGCCCAAATAGTGGGTTCCGGCAATGGCTTGTTGTGTCTCGCTGTTCTTGTTTACGGTAATGTTATATATTTGTGGAACCCCAGCATTAGAAAATTCAAGAAGTTGCCCGATCCTTGCTTAGGAAACTCTAGGTTTGTTAAAATGGGATTCGCTTATCATTCGGAGAATAATGACTACAAGGTTGTCAGGATTTTATCTCCTCCTTCGTCTGCACAGGTGGTTGAAGTGTACACATTAAGTTCGGGTTCATGGAGAAGGTTTGAAGTATCTTTGGGAGCCAATGGTGTGTACTACTACTTTAGAAGATCCCTTTTGCCAGCCCCATTGGTCAGTGGAGCTTTACACTGGATAGCAGGTGAAGGAGAAGAGGATCCCAAAGACAGAATGATTGTGTCATTTGATGTCAATAGTGAGAAATTCAGAAAGCTAGCACTGCCCCCTGGTCAGAATATCGATGCCAAAAACCTTGAAACACATATTTCATCATTCAAGGGGAAACTGGCTTTTATTAGAAGTGAATATCCTGGCCGTGTCTTCTCAATATGGGTGATGAGGGAGTATGGTGTTGACTCTTGGACTAAACTTTTTGTGGTACCATTTCAAAGAATATCTCGTTGCACTGCCTTTACCGAGTGTGGTTCACTTCTGGTGTTTTCGTACAACTACAAAAATAGAATCAAGTCTGGCCGAGAGTTTGTTTTAGTTGACGTTGAAACTCTACAGGAGAAAAATGATCTTGGTATCCAAATATCTCTATCTGCAGCTACTTTCATGGAGAGTCTTGTTTTACTTGATGGAGCAAATGTTGTATCTTACTAAACCGTGGTATGGATGTACTGAAACCCCTGTTATTCCTTTTCCTTTCGTTGTAGGCGTGATAGTATTGCTAAAAGCTTCATATTTTATCCCATGTTTTTACATCATGCTTTTGTGACTATTATAAATTAGTATTTGAGATTTGTGTGTGAATGGTTGTTGCCTTATGGATGTTGTTATTCCTTTTCCTTTAGTAGTACTTGTCTAGCGAGCATGTTGCCCTTCCGAGGTCATGTATCTTACTTCCCTGCTTCAAGCTACATGGTCTTTGTTGTTTGTGTATTACATTTAACCTTAATATCAATTGGAAGGAGCTAATTTTTACGACATTGAGTCGGTTGTGCAATACGTGATCTTCCTATATCATACTATCTTTGGCCTCTAAGAGATGTATGAAGGTGAGGAACACTATTTTACCATGCTTAGCTGGGTTCAATCACATGTTTGATGTCAGTGGATGTGGATTAACAAGTTTAGGAGCTGAAATGTTATGTTTCTGTTCGTACTGTTGTGTTCTTTATTTGAAAGAAACATGCTATGTGGGATTTGTTCACTAAACTTGTTTGGTTAATGACGAAAAACTTAAAGGCATATATATATAGAGCTGTTAGGTTGTGAGGTACAAACATTTGTTTTTTCTCTGCATTGATGCTGCTATTTTAGTGTCCCAATTTATTTATTAGAAAATTCGGTTGATGAAGCGTCAATCAGTTAACCATTATTCTAACAATTGAAACAATCAAAGATGATTTTCGAGGCTCAAAGTGCTAAAAAATATTCAAAGATAAAATTTCATAAAGTAGGTAAGTAAAGGCCATCTATTTTTTTGATAAGTAGTAAGTAAAGGCCATCTACAACAACTCAAAAGAGGCTATTTAGAATAGCCTTTAATAACCCTAGAATTCTAGTCCTTTAACTGGCATATAACAATTAAATCTTAACTACAGCTAGTCTCAATTGTTTTCATTTTGATTTCTTTTTTAAGCATCCAATGTTGAAGGAATTTGTATTGTTTGATGCCAGAGATGACAACCAGATTTCTTTGTGATGGTTTTGGTAAGATTTCCAAATTGGCTTTTTTTTTTTTTGATAAGTAATAATATTTACTCAAAAAGAATCACATACACTGCTTGTATACTAGCTGAAGGTTGTATAGGAGATCTAAAATTACAATGAACGATTAAATCAAATAAATTTGAAAAGAAAGTTTGCCTGAAGCTGCCATCCACTCAAGCAAGGTCTTCAAAAAATTTGCTTTTAATTCTAAAGTTGGTTTCTTATTTGTTTGCATTGGCGAATCTTCATCATGGCCAAAGATTTGTTGAAGCAGAGCATCGTAGGGGGAGTAAGGGTTAGTGCCTTCCTTTTTTTAATTGTTGGATTGAATGAAGGTTCATCTTGGAGGAGAGGATGGTGTGGTTTGGAGTTAAATGGAATTTAGAAAGTTTGATGTCCTCTCTTATTGTAGGGCTTTCAAAGCATCTATTGGAGCTATGTTTCTGTGAAATCCAATGGTGTCCTTTAATGTTCTTTGTGCAAGTGCAGCTTTAGGAAAAATTTTAATTAGTAAAGAATATCCAAAGGTAGTGGAGAGAAAATATTGATAAGCTGTTGCTGTTTAGTTATAATTTGGTTATCGCTGCAAATGTTTCCTTGTTTCAGGTTTACTGGCTGGCTTAGTAGGTTGTTGAGATATTAGGATGGTAGGAAGGAAGGTGCAGAAGGCACAACAATAATGGGATTTGGAATGGTTATATCACTTTGCCTAAATGGTGTATTTTGTTAAAAGAAAAAACTGCACTTTTAAGGCTGTTGAGAATAGCTGAACTTTTTTTTTAAGGGGTCAAAGGCTCTTTTATAGGATCTGTCTTTGACCTTCCAGATGCTGTAATTTTGCTTGACGGTTCTTCTCAATATCTCCAGGGCACTAAAGTTGTACCCAATGTTTTATAACTAAGAACAAAATTTTGTATGCGTTCTCACTCTCTCCTTTTTGCACTGTTACAGTTGATGGATATGGTTTATGGGTATTGCTCAAAGCTTCTGAAAAGCTCAAAGAATTACCTTATCAAGCCTCTTTTAAAATTTTAAACAAACCTACGTCTTATTTGTTGAAGCACCCCATATAATTTGTCCCTTAACTTCTAATTAACCCCTTTAACCCCCTTATCTTAAAACTTTTATTGCTTTCCTGAAAATTGCTGTGACTTGTTTCTGCACAATTTGTTAGACTTCTTTCCTATAAACCCTGCTATTATGTTCAAAATACAAGCTCTAAGTCCTTTACAATTCCAAGCTCTTAACTTATCGTTTATCCTATCCTTAGCAACCAAATAAGAAATTGTAGGAAATTTCTGTGTTCCTGTGCAATCTTCTTTGGCTGAAACATCTGGTTTTGATAATTCCAATAGTTTCATGAAACATACAGCAACTTCACTTAAAATTTTGGAAAATAAAAATTCTACTGTTCACAAAATAAACTAAGCCCCAGAATTGCCACCAATTCCTACCCGATTTTAATCACAAAACACCCCTCCTCAAACCTTTACTAACCTTTCTATTGACATTTTTACTCAGCAATTTTCTACCTATGAAACTATAATAATTAGCCCTAAACAGGCTACTCCCTACAGCCCTAACAAACCTTTCATTCACTGACTGTGCAATGTAACTTTTCTTTCATCTTAGTGCCTGTCCTAATCCTAAGTCAGTTTGTTATTGGAGTTGTTTATCCTTACTATATCTTGCAATGAAAACAGTATTTGTCCATTAAGTTACTCAAAATTTGAATTGTATATGTACTGGTTTCAAAAAAAAAAAAAAAAAAAAAAGAATTGTATATGTACTTGATTGCCAATTGAATTACTTCTGCCAAAATGAAAATCTAGACTTACAACTGATTGCTTATTGGGTCGCTCTTAACCTATGCTTGGAGCTTTTTTTTCCCTGCCCCAAGTTTATCTGATGCTTTTCTGCCGAGTGCAGTGCACAGTTGTTTGATGGATGATGACCTAGAGTCCTGCCTTGTTATGGTCTTGTAGCTGAAATTTAAAATGGCTTCTCAGAATTATAAAATTTAATAGTGAAACTATCCTAGTGTTCAAAAGAGGTGGGGTGAGTCTGTTTGGTCAAGCTGGTAGTACTCATGATCTAATGGTCTTGTAACATGAAAAAGTGGATTGTCGTACGCATACTAACATTATGATGCCTAACTTCTATACTCTTGTTGAAGTGATATATAGTTGGTTGTCAATAATGAAGAAGATTAATTAGCCACTCAAAATTACATTAACCTTTAGAGATCTTAGTTCTTGTATAATAGCCCTAAAAAAATTAGAATATAAGTGCTCCTATGAAGTGGCAGGTAACCAATATGCACAATCAGAGGCAGCCTATGCAAAGAAGATATGAATAGTATGGATTCTGCACGACCCATAAAGTCACTAGGTAGCATTTGCCTTGCTTTTAGCATAATGGTCCTCAATTTTTCTTTTTGGCTTTTTAGAATCAATGGTGATCGAATTTATGTTGAGTAGTTTTGATGCGTTTCACCATCCGTTTGCATTATCAAACCCAGTCCTCATATTATCTTTATTTGATGTGTTTTGTTGATTCTGAAATTGAAACCAACACTTTAACAATAAGATACATGGGTAGACTTTAGCATAACTGGTTATTTATGCCCTCTTGGCTTTGTCTTATTGTCTATTTTGTAATCAATCACTTCCATCCAAACTAGCTCCTTATTGTAACGGTGGACCAATTAACTGGTAAGTTCCTTTTTAAGTATTTTGATTTTTTTTTTCTTTGTCTTTAAGACAACACTTGCGTCTTCAGTTAAAAATTCCCCCAATTTTGCATTCTGGTGTGGTTTATTTAAAGATGAGCATTAAATAGGGGAAAACAATGAGAGGACCCTGTGATGCAAATTAGCATATTGTTTGGGATTTTCTGCATATTGTTTGGGATTTTCTGTGGTAGTCACCTTCACCTGCTAGACTTCTACTTCAAGCCGCATGTAGAGATTAATCGAAAAGCACTTGATATAGGTACTTACAAGTGTTTCAGGCCCAGATTTGCAATTGTAAATTTTGTTAATTGGTACATTCTTTACCTCTTTTTACATTGTGCAAATACATAGCAACAAACAAACAATTTAAGTCATTTGGATAGGTCATGGAAGCTTAGTCATTGTATTTAGAGGTCTGCCTTTTGGATTTTAATTGTCTTGTCAAGGGTCCTGTTCCAGCAGATGCAAAGGTGCTCCTGCTGTCCTAGTAAAAGATCTTTCATTTTGAGTAAGGGTGGCAAAATAAGCCTAAACTCATTTGCCCGCCCGAACCTATACACTGTAATTAAATCCAAATCCACCTAATTATTAATTGGGTTAAATGGGCATCAACCCAATTAGACCCAATAATTATTGGGTTTTAATTAAAAACTCATTGAGACCCATTTAACCCAAAAACAATATACCCAAATTCATCCCAACCCTTCTCATTAATAATTAAAAAAAAAAAAGAAAAAAAAAAGCCCTTAGACGTAGAGAAAATGAAACATCAAACACTCTACAAAATGACAAATCTAAACCATAGAGAGAAAGTAACCCACAAATAAAAAAGCCATACTCACGGGAGAACATCGATCAAAACCATGAATCAAAAATAAAACATTCAAAATTGTGATCTAACAGCAAGGGTTGTTCTTGAGGGCTTCGCAATTGAATCTCCAACAATGCTGTAGATTCTGTTGAGGTTAAAAGGCTAGGTTAAGGGTCCGTTTGGTTCCTGTAAAATATTTTCCGAAAAATATCTATTTTCCGGAAATGCTATTTTCCTGAAAAGAAAAATATTTTCAAGTGTTTGGCAGTATTATTCAAATTTTCTTAGAAAATGTTTTCATGTGTTTGGTTACATTTGAAAATGCTATTTTCCTACTACTTTCTCACATTTTCTCAGTTACCAAAAAAATTTTATAATAGAAAATTTCAACATATAAACTTAAAATAACAAAAATCACAATAACACATCAAATCCACCGTTCGGCCAAATTGAGAGAGTGAGGAAGATCGGTTTGTGGCGCCGGCGAAGTCGAAGGCTCGTGGGTTTGTCGGTGGGGTGCGATCAGTCTGGGGTATGCGATCTCGGTGGGGCGCGATCGGTCTAGGGTATGCGATCTTCGGTGGATCAGTCTTCAGTGGTGATCTGGGCTCTGGGTTCGCCGGCGAAGTCAAAGATTGGTTTGTGGCACGAAGGTGAAGTTGAAGGCTCGTGGGTTCGTCGGTTCGTGGCGCCGACAAAGTCGAAGGCTCGTGGACGCCGGCGATGGGCTGTGGTGGTGGATCGGAGCTCGGTTTGGTTCGTTCTCTCTCTTGCTCTCTCTCTCTCGCTCGATTTGTTTCGTTCTCTCTCTCGCTCTCTCTTTTCTGGAAATGATTTGAAGGGAAAATATAATCATAAAATCATTTCCGGGTCAAAGGGGTAAATTTTGGTCAACTAAAGCATATTTTCCGAAAAATTTTATTTTCCTTGGCTTCCAAACAGTGGGGTTAGGTGGTAAATGATTTCCTGAAATCATTTACCACCAAAACAAACGGAGCATTAAGTAAGAGAAAGAGAAACAGGGATTTTTGTGAAATAGATTGGGGGGGGGGGGGGGGAACCTTAAGGAAATTTAGATATATATTGATGTGATTTGGTGGATGTTGAAATACCCAATCTAGCTCCGACGCGTCGAAACTCTCTATCTCTAATCACCGAATTTGGTTCAGTCGGTGAGCTTTGTTTACTGGGTTTTGTTTGGGCGACTTTTTTACGGGTTGGGTACATGAAAAGGTTGAGCCAGAACTTGGAGGATTTGCGAGTTGTTTGTGAAGAAATTATAGAACCAAGCAATCGAAAATTTCATATAAACTAATACCGATTTCTATTTGTTCAAAGGACAGTTGCTTTCGAAATTCTAGGAAAGTTTTGAGCTTGAAATGACATTTCTTTGTATTTGTTGCATTGTTTGGTGGCCAAGAAAGTGAGAGAAAATA
The DNA here is from genome assembly GCF_002906115.3 of Quercus suber. NCBI lineage: Eukaryota > Viridiplantae > Streptophyta > Magnoliopsida > Fagales > Fagaceae > Quercus > Quercus suber. Next base: position 200,737 of record NW_027070181.1, read on the forward strand.
GAAAAGAAAAGAAAATATTTTTTTATTTGGATTTTTAATATAATTGCTGATGTGGATGTGCTTATGTGGAATTTTTTAATCCCAAGAATGAAGATTAGAGAGAGTGGAAAAGGGAATCCAAGAAAGTGTTGGGGTTTTCATTTTAATGGCATTTTGGTAATTTTGATAATTTGGTAATT
>NW_027070181.1:202102-208415 GCF_002906115.3 Quercus suber
AAAAAGAAAAGTTCTCATTGTGTTTTTATGATAATTACAGAAAAAGTGCCCAAGTCTAACACTCTGTTGATTTTGCACATAAATCATAATTGTAGTGGGTGATGAATTGGAATGATGACAATGTTTAGGATTTGATGGCGACACTACTTGGTGGGTAGAGGCTTGTGATGAGGCGTAGTTTGCCAAACTGGGTGTGCAAGTTCGGGTTTACAAAATGACATTCGGTTTTTCTATCAGTATTTGGTTTCGTCTTAATCAGTACCACAGGGAAACAATGCATCACACTTAAAATTCAAGATCATTTCTGTGATCTGGGGGCAAATCACATAGATCCCCCAACCAACACCCCCCCCCCAACCCCAAAAAGCAAATACAAAACCATTATTCATTTTCTTAAAAGACTGCTAATTCATTAGTACAACCATATTGCACACAAAAGAGAGGACTTAACAAATGGTTATATTTGCGTTTGGCCAACTTGCTTAAAGATGAGACAAAAAGTGACATACTTCAAACACATTATAGGTCACTCAATGTACATTGAGGACTGATAAATGATACCAAGCTACAATAATAGTATAACTTTGAATAGCATGAATAACCGGGGATGGGGGGGGGGTGTTGGTTGGGGGATCTATGTGATTTGCCCCCAGATCACAGAAATGATCTTGAATTTTAAGTGTGATGCATTGTTTCCCTGTGGTACTGATTAAGACGAAACCAAATACTGATAGAAAAACCGAATGTCATTTTGTAAACCCGAACTTGCACACCCAGTTTGGCAAACTACGCCTCATCACAAGCCTCTACCCACCAAGTAGTGTCGCCATCAAATCCTAAACATTGTCATCATTCCAATTCATCACCCACTACAATTATGATTTATGTGCAAAATCAACAGTGTGTTAGACTTGGGCACTTTTTCTGTAATTATCATAAAAACACAATGAGAACTTTTCTTTTTTGTATTCATATTCTTATATCAAACGTGAGTTTCATATGATCGCTGCGAAGAAAATAAAAGTCAGGAATTTCTAACATCATGGATCCTTATGTTCAAAATTAAGAAAAAGAAAAGATGGCATATATCATCATATGGCAATATTGGAATCAAGCGTTCATATTTCATATGTACATGTTAACAAAGAAGTTCTAGATCAAACCTGGAAGTGTCATATGAGCATCACGAAGAAGATGTTAATATATGCATTAGAAAAATGTTATGATATGCCACGTGAGAACAAAAATTTGCATGTTGAATTAAGAAAATGATGAAAAGAAAAACATGTCAGTATGTCACATCATAATCCATATTAAAATTCTTAGATATAATATTTTTTGGAATTTGTTGGAAGCTTGTGAAGATCTAGAAATCGAAGGTTTTGAAATCCTCCATATATATAGTCCTTTCCCACGTTGGCCATTATGTGTTAGCGATTCCCATTTCTACCATTGCATCAAAGTCCACTTTTAGTACAAGCTCTGTGTTTTATCCTTTCCGCAATTCATTATCTTACAAGGCAGTTGAGGCCTTGATTTGTGCCCATAAGTGGTTGAGGTTTAAACATTCAATTCAAGCATTAGACCTTCGGGAGAATATAAATGAAGTAGAGGTTATGAACTTGAATCGCAAGCACATTATTTGTTCATTTTGTTTTCGTAATTTATTTATGAGCTTTTATCTACTTACGTGAGTTACACCTATTTTGTTTTTTCTTTTAGAACTTTGCATCGGAAAGCTCAAATAGCTAAGGATCCTATTGCCTTGGGTTGAGTCAATAATTCAATTGCTCTTAAAATGTAAGTGAAAGTTCAAGTGGATTTGTTATGAATGCCATGAAATTCTACAACTAAACAGCAATTTTTTTTTTGAGGGGGAAAACATGGAAACTTCTTTTATTTAGAAAAACCTAATAAGTCGGTTTGTAGTTGTGGTGAAACATCCTCCATCCAAACTAAATTGCAAATTAATTGATGAGTTTCTCTATTTTTAGAATTTTGGAAGCTGCATGCTATAGCTACTGCTCAATAAATTGGACTAATGTAATTAAATGGATAACTCATGCATAGCTTACAACTATGCTATAACTTAAATATTCCATAGTCTATAGATATGTAATGTGTATTGGACTAGTGGGTACAAAGGGGCACTAAACTTTTTGATTTTGATAATTTTATTTTTAATTTTCTTGGTTGAGGCAATAATGCAATTGCTCTTAATATGTTTGTGAAAATTCAAGTGGCTCTGATATGAATGCCATGAATTCTACAACTAGTATGCAAAATATGTGTTTCTCTATTTTTTAGAATTTTGCAAGGGGTTTAGTATTTTGGAAGCTGCATGTTATAGCTACTGCTCAATAAACAGGATAATGCATAAGTTCGACTAATGCTGTGGATAGTATACATAGTATAGCATTGATTTTTGCCAATTGTAATTTTTTTTTAATCTAAAACTATGTAATTAAGTGGATAACTCGTGTAACTAAGTCCATCATTTTCTTGGTTCTTAGCTTTTTGATTTGGATAAATTGTTTAGTTTTTTGGGGAAGGGGCACATGAAGGACAATAGATATTTAAGTGCTCATTCCACCTAGGGCCAAATTTATGTTCATTCCAAGTTATTCTATGAATAGTATCAAAAACTGCAATAAGGTCCATGAATAGTACAACTATAAAGAGATCTATGAATAGTATCAAAAAGTGCAGTAGAGTCCATGAATAGTAACAAAAATAAGCTGAATAGTAAAATAAGCTGGTTTTTTTCCGTTTGGGATCTGCTTATTTTGCTGAAACTTAAAACTTTTTACTGAAAGTAAAGTAGATAAAGGTAAAAATTAGCTAAAATAGTATAGTGAGACCCATGACTAATACCAAAAAGTGCAGTGAGACCCATAAATAGTAGCAAAAATAAGCTGAATAGTAAAATAAGTTGGCAAAAACAATCTTTGTTAAACGTACTATAAGTTGGAGCCAAACGGACACCTAAAACGAAATTGACAATATTGACGCGGATGTGTTATTTTTTAGAGTAATGATATAGACACAAACTATTTTATAGACATTTTACAAACGGTTGATGTGACGTACTTCATCTCTGCTTTTTAAAAACTAAAATGCCACATTAGATATTAACAAAGAAAATTAAAAGAAAAAAGAAAAACTCAAATCATAGCTAACTTCTAAACCCTCTCTCTGCGCCTCCTCAAACGTACGGCAGATGACATGGAGACTCCATTCTCATGGCGGCACTGGTAGCAATGGGATTGCAACACTGTTCTCAGCCATAGTTCTGGCGGCTTTTGCAACGATTCCGGCGAGTTCTGTGGTGGCAATGTTAGTGTGGAGAAATTACGGTTAGTCAACTAGCGGCAAGTTGTGCAACGATTTGGGGTTAAAGACCGAAGAGTCGTCATTCTGTCGCGAGGCAGAGGAGAAGCAATGCCATGAGTTATGCCAAAATTCTGATTTAGGGTTCTATCGCAGGGCAAAGAAGTAAAGAAGTTTGAGCCAAGCTGCAGCGAAGTTTCGTCATGAGGCAAAGAAGTTTAAGGTGAGCTACAACGAAGTTTCGCCGTGAGGCTGTGGTGAGCGCCGTCATTCCGTCGTGAGGTAGAGACGTTTGAGGCCAGGGTTTTAGAACTCTTGGTTTTCTTTTAGATGGTGTCTAATACATTTATTTAGGATTAAGGGTTCGTTTAGATACCGTTTATTTTGTTGAAAATTGAAAACTGAAAATATTGTAGCAAAATAATTTTTAAATGTGTGAATAGTGCTATGGAACCCATTTTTAATGAAAGTTTTGTTGAAAAACAATGTTTGTGGGTCCCGTGAAAAATGTACAGATCCATTGACAGACACATTCCAGTGGAGGTAGAAGCTTGTCAAAGAGGTAATGGGTCCTGTGCAAGGTGCATAGGACCCACTGATAGACAACATCCCATATGATGGAGCGCTTCTCAATAAATAAATAAATAAATAAATAAAAAAGGAAAACGCAAACGCAAACACACAAGTAGAGACGCAATCCAAACGCATACTAAGGGTCTGTTTGGATACCGTTTATTGCTGAAAACTAAAAACTTATTGATAAAAACACTATAACAAAATAATTTTTAAATGTGTGAATAGTGCCATAAGACCTAGTTTTAAAGCAAAATTTGCTGAATTTTGTACTTGCGAGTCTCATGAACAGTGCACGGGATCTAGGGAAAAAATGCCAAGCGTGGACGTTCCCTGTTTTCAATGCAATCCAAACTCAACTTAATTCTATTTTGGGTGGGTTTCTTTTTTGTTATTTTAATTTTCTTTGTTAATATTGATGTGGCAATTTAGTTATAAAAAAAATAAAAAAATAAAAAATAAATAAAAAATACTGAGTGGAGCTTGCCACATCAACAGTTTGTAAAATATTTATTGAATAGTTTGTGTCTGTAATATTATTGCCAAGTCTATAACTTGAACTGCTTTTTGTGCATGTGTACTAGTGGCTTGTGCAATGTGCGCAACACTTTCCAAGAGTTTATATTCATTATTTAGTGTTTATGTTCTATTGTCTCTGATTGCGTAAATGGTTTAGGTCTTGGTTAGGTATATTTCATTGATGGGATAATTACAGATTATTCACCTGTGATTTAGCCCGAATTTAACTTACCCACCCGTGGTTTCATTTTTAACACTTTACCCACCTGAGTTTACTTTAAAAAAGAGGGGTAAATAAGTTTTTTTACTCTCATTTTATGTCTCTCTCATCCCCAAACAAGAAAAACAAAAAAAGCAAAAGAAAACAAGATCAAAATGGGCTATTTTAAACCCAAGAATATGCATCTCTTAAAACATGGCTCAAATTAAAAAATTTTCAAACCCAGAACACAAGAAGACCACCATAATCACCTTCATCATGAAAGCCAGCCTGCAAAACAAACAAACAAAAAATCCCAGTTTTGAAGAACGTTCACTATATTTATGACTCTCTGTGGCCTACAAAGGAAAGGGTACAATGACAATGAACTCAAAATACCAAGTTAGGTGTGCAATGCTATCACATCACCAGAAGTTCCATACTTATTAGGAATCAACAACTCTACATTGACATCTTAATGAGCCATTCTCCTAGGATTAATTTCATTTGCCGCATCACATGTGTCGCTAAAATCGGCAAACCCAGGATTACATGTTTACTACTTTCTTCCTGTTTTGAACATTGTCATTAATTTCACATATCAAAAGGAATTACTGAAACAAATTCAAACTTACACTCTGGATGGAATTATTGAAATAAATACAGCCATTTTCTTATAAATAAATAAAAAATACCCATCTTTCTTTTTTCCCCATTTGATAAATAAAATTGATCATCCAACACAATGGTAAGCTAAAAAAACAAAAATAACCCAAAAAAACAAAGAGAGAATAAGGAAATACCAGTAAGCAGTGAAGTTAGAAAATCCAAGGGAAGTGACCATAACACCAATTGCCGCAGCTGCAAATCCACATTGCCCCAACCTCAACGCTAACCCACGCAGTGCAAGTTGCTGATTTTGTGGTACATCTTTCAGTTCAGATGTTCTTGACTATATCACAATTATTGATATGCTAAGATGTTCATATTGTATGTACTCATGATTTTCAAGCAAATTAGTAGATCTACCTCATGTGGATGGGAGTGTGTTTTAGGAGAGAGGAGTGTTTGATCTGTTTTGGGTTTTGTTTTTGATAAAAAAAAAATGTGTTAGAGTAACGTCTGAAAGGGAGGTAAGTTACGGAGTAGTAACGGAGTGAAGCATGGGTGGGTAAAGTGTCAAAAATGAAACCACGAGTGGGTAAGTTAAATTCGGGCTAAACCACAAGTAAGTAATTTGTAATTATCCCTTCATTGATTTTCTAGCTCTTTGACCCTACCATAAGGTCCACTGCCAATTGCCCCATGTTTCCAATTGAAAACGGTAGCTTTAACATATTCATTCAACAAATTATATGTTAGTAAAAGTTAAAAGGGTAAAACAAGATTCTTAGTAAATAAAAGGAAAAAATGCAAAACTGACCTTCTAACTTTCACTCTTTTTCATTTCATTCCTCTAACTTTCAGTTTTGTCAATTCAGTCCTCTAACTTTTAATTTTTGTCAATGCAGGATTCCATTAAAGTTATAGGCTGCTGTCATTTTCCTTTTTTTTTTTTTTTTTTTTTTTTTACCTCGGTCCTGTTCAAGGTCCTATTAGCGTTTGCGTTCAAGAACATCAACCTGACGAAGATCAAGTTGAGGCCACAAATCACACACCTTAATTCTGAAATAAAAAAAAAAAAAAAAAAAA